>NC_056744.1:1309534665-1309579665 GCF_019279795.1 Protopterus annectens
AACTAAACCAAACGGAGCACACAAATAAAAATCACCAGCAGAACTACATAAATAATAAGCTAAAAACTTAGCAGCAATATTACAAATTAAAAGCACATTCCACCCTTACAAACAATAAGTCTACTAATGTGCACTTTAAAAAAGTAAAACATATCATGGCTAGGAACGCATAGACTGTAAAATTACATTTATATACACTAATAAGACTTACCTAACTATGAATTATTCCAACGCTCGAGAAGATGCAGACAAAACAAACTTTTCTGAAGTCCTTCACACGAAATGGAGCCGACAGGATTCACTTCAATAGAAAAGAAGTTCCACACAGCAGCTAATCCGTTTTAATAGGGTAACAGTGGGCTGGGCAAGGCAGCGATGACATCACAATGTGGGAGGATCACAGGGGCTTCTATACATTATGCAAATATGGCAGTGTTAACGTCACTTTGGGGGAGGAAACATCCCTGGATCTACTCAAAGAGCTATGGCAGATGTGACGTCATTATTTGAAAGCCGGCTAGACGGTTTTCATTTTGGTTTGAAAAATGAAACTAAAATAGTATGGAGAATTAGGAAGCTAATCTGTAAAACAGTTTTGAGGATTTTATTTTAAAGCTGCAGTTATTTTTTTTTAGGCTGTAGCACATACCAGGGAGTCAAGGAGACAGCAGGTAGAGCTATTAGATTTGCTATCCCATTGTTTTCCTTTAATGGGTTAAGGACAAGACAAAAGAGCAGCAGTGACAGAGTCACCCTGGAATATCCTAACTTTGAATTTTTTATCACTGGGATAATAATTTGTCCTTTGTCATGGCTTAGCTACAAAGCAGTTTGGCACTGTTTAATGATCACTGTAATGTAATTGATTATTGTAGGGTGTGTCTTATACATCTATAAGCACTTCTTTATCCATGAATGTGGGATGCTCTCATGTGCTTTTTTATTATCTATCCATGCCATACTTTGATTCTTACCCTCTTTACAGTTCTCTATTATGGCTGTACTTAATGATTTTCTGTTTCATATGACTATCTTTTGTGACATTTGTGTTTTATTGCCATGACTGAGTTGTCTTCTAAATGACTATAAACTCTGTCGGCATCAATTTCAGTGTATAGTTTATACATGGTCAGAAGGCAAGTGGTCTATAGTTTTTTAGGACAGCCTACAGGTTCACTGTTGAGGAGAATCATTTTCCTGCTGTTAACCAGGGATGCACATATATAATTCGTTTTGGCTAGGAGCTAAATCTTTGGGTAAGGATATCTATAATTTTAGCCAGAAGTCAGGCAATGCATCTGTGTTTTTTTTTCCAGTTAGCAGCCTTTCATAATTTTGTTTCAATTTCTCTGACTGTTACATTATCCCATTTCATATCATATACATTTTAATTTCTTACTGATTCTTTACTACTACTCTCCATTCAGCATCTTTGTTATGGTCAACATGGTCTTCATAAATATTTCTCCTAAATGAGTCAGTTTCTTTTTTTGTGGTGGTTCTATTCTTCTGTTTCTCCTCTATAAAACGTTTTTTGTATTTCACTCTATATAAGGTACTTAGTATTTGATTATTTTTTAATTATGTGATACATGGTGATTGAATTTCAGATGGTCATCTCTGACGACACCTAGTAACTTTGTATGGTTTACTTATTCTCTGAAGTTGTTGCTGGCAGAGACGATATTGAGAAGTGTAGAGATATGTTTTTTACACCTTTATTAAATCATCACTTAAGGCATATGTAAGCATACATTAACAGAAAAGAAGGTGAACCATTTCAGTATTTTTCCATTTAAATAAATATACACCACACACATTTTCTTTGCTGCTGCTACTATCAGTCCAGTATTACAAAAAATGCTGAATTCCTCCCTTCACTTAAATCTATTTTAGTAGTATGGATTAAATATTGTGATGGTATTGCTAAACCAGTTCTTGTAAGGGTACATTGTATACAGCTATAGCCTTTGTTTTATCTTCATTAATTTTATATCATAAAAAGACGTCTCAAAATGTTTCAAAATACTGCAATGTCCTTTTTTCTGGATTTATCAGGTACAAACTAATATCATCTGTAAATAAAGTCAACTTTCCTTGATTACCATACCAGTTTTATCCTTGTATGTCTGAGTCCCTTATTTTCTTTGCCTGTGGCTCTAAATATAAAGCAAATAACAAAGGGGAAAGAGGACATCGTTCTTGGTTCCTCTGTTCAAACACTGCTTATCTGAGGGAACCCTCCTGCTTTATTTCTTGCCTCTAATCCTTCTAATTAACCTTATTATTGTATCAGGGAATGCAAATGCTTTTAATGCCCTACTCATAAAATCCTAGTTTACTCATTTAGATGCTTTCTCTCTATCAAGACCCAACAACAGCAGAGATATTTTCTTACATTCCGCTTCCATCTGGATCATTGTTCTGTTAATGTTGTCAAACGTTTGCCACCCCTCCACAAAACTACACTGATCCATATGTATCAGTTTTGATACATCTTTACCATTCTTTTAGCTAGTGTAGACATAAACACTTTATAACCATAGTTTCAAATTGAAATGAGTCTATATGAGGCTGGATCTGAATTGCCTTTGCCATCTTTAAGTATCACAGTCACCACAGATTTCATTTGAAAATGTTGATGCTTCCCCTCCTTTTAAAATACTGTTAAACAAAATCTTCAAGATCTTTATCACTTTTTCCCTCCTAATTCCCAGGAATGCGTGATGAGACCTTGGGACCCAGGTGGAAAGTAGTCTCTCTCTTGATAGTCACATCGCCACAGTAGTCAGAAAGTCCTTCTATGTGGCACACCTCATCATAAAAGGGTTCTCATCCAGGAAAAAAGAGGTCATTGTTCCCCTCTACTCGTCACTCATTAGACCCATTATAGAGTACAACGCCCCTTTTGGAATGTACCTCACAAGACATCTGCAGCAGCTGGAAAGGTGACAGAAGTACCTCACAAAGAGGATTACTGGCCTCAAACAAATGCCCTACACTGACCACCTCAAAAAACTCCAGCTTTACTTCGTAGCATATCGCCTACTCCAAGGTGATCTCTGCCTAACATATAAAGTTATGTCAAACCCAGAGCTATTGGATTGGACATGCTACACCTAAAGAAATCCCTCTGAACTACATGCTCTAGGGACCTAAACCTTGTCACCACAATAAACAGGACCTGCTGGAGGGATAGATTCCTGTCCCAGAGACTTTCTATACTCTGGAACAAGCTACCCATCTATGTCAAGCAAAGTTCTTCATTAGCACTCTTCAAGAAAAATCTTGATGAGTGGATGGGAAATAGGAAATACACCATGGGGATCACTTCTGTGTCTCTGCTGGACAGTGGCACAGGAAAATAACTTTCTTGGGTGGCATAAGCTATGGAACCTTGCTGGCTAGGCTTACATAGGCCATTGGGCCAATAGCCTAGTACCGACCTATGAACCTATGAATATCATCTGTTCCTGGAGACTTTCCTGAAGATTGATAATACATCACTGTTTTTAATCTCACCACTTCTGTCTTAACTTTTAGTTGTTTGGTATCATCTACCGCTAATGTTGGCATAATTGTTTTCCATTTGTAATCTTTCTTGATGTCCATATTTCTTTGCTTTATACACATTTTCTTAAAAATTTCTAGAGTAACTCTAAAACCTGTACAGGATCTCTGGTTATTTTTCTTGTTTTAGGTTTCCCAAGTTTGGTGACAAACCTTTCAAAATTTCAATTAAATGAACTTGTTCCTGTGAAATAAATTTCTATCTCATCTAACCCAGTTATGTATCTTAGGGAATAATGTGTAAATTCTGTGAGTTCCTACTACTGAATTCATACCTTCCATACCAATTTTTTTAAAATTTCATCAGAAATCTACCCTCTTCTGTTATATTGTCCCTTCTCAGTCGCCTGGATTTATCCTCACAATTGCAAATGAATAAATTCCTTGCTGATTATTTATCCCAAAATGTTCTTAAGCTCCATAATAGCAGTTTTTAGTAGAATCTAAATACATGCCATTGTAATCCTCATCCCTTGCCTTTACCACCACAAATCTACCATTTTTGTCTTTTTTTTTCCTTCACCTATCAATATTGTAGCCCTTCTAGCAATTTGTATAATAACTCCCCTTTTCATCTGTCCTAGGCATTTTGCAGAATGTCTGTTCTGAAATCCTTTTTGTTAGTTCACATCTCATTTCTTTCCAAATGTGTCTCTTACTGTTTTGCCATTTGCACTCTGCGTTTCTTAATGCAATTTAATATGCTTTCCTTTTTATCTGTACCTGTAAGGCCATTCATGTTCCAGGATAATGTGGACTGTGTAGCCATCATGATAAAAAGCTATGGTTCCCGCCTATTATACATGACAATTTTTTGAATATTTGTTTCCATCTTTTGTGTTACAGGCATATACTAATGTTTTGCAGACTGATCTTTTCTACAGTTTTCTTCTCATCTCCATTTGAATCTGTGTCATACTTTCACTACAAATTTGGAATAAATGCACAAAACTATGTGCAACATCAAAACATGAAGTTTAAGCTCCAGAAGGGAACAACTGCACCTACAGGCATTATCTAACTTAAAATTAAGGTTACCCATCCTACAGCATGTGCTCCCACTTACACTGATAGCTGCCTCTTCTTTTCTCTCTTCTCCTCCTCCTAGATATGAAAACTGCTTGTATGCTTTCAGAAAGGCCTAAGAAAACTTGCACTGGCTATCTTTAAATTAAATAAAACTAAACTATACACTGTTCTATTACCTGCATTAAAGTATTAAGGCTGCTAGGGAGGTTGATACCTCTTATTCACTGGTGTAGATTGTCCGACAGCCTAAGTAAACACTTGCCAAAGTTCCATGGGATGATAGGATGTTAGAATCCAATAAAGGGTTGATTGGGTGGGACTTTGTCATATCTAGTTGGTGTGTTTATAAGTTGAGTAAACTTGCGTAGATGTAAATTGTTGGTTGGATTTTCATATTGTATGGTTTGCCAATTGAAATGATTACAGAAGGGGGTATTTAGTTCTGCACCTGCTTCTTGTGCACAACTGAACCCCTTAATGAAGAGACTACCATTTCAGAATTAGCAGTATCCACTGATGTTCGTCACTGTGATCACTGCTGCAGAATCCTTCGATATCTGGGTTATATCCTGCATTGGATATAACAGCCGGCCAGTTCATAAGTTGGTACTAGGCTATCAACCCTAGGGCCTATACAAGCCTAGCCATAACAATTCCCTGGATATTTCTTCCCACAATATTTACTTTCCTGGACCCCTGTCTAGCAGGGTGATTGACGTGATCCCCGGGGTGAATTTCCTATCTCCCATCCAATCATCAAGGTTCCTTTTAAAGAGGGCCAAGGAGGTGCTCTGCTTGACATGTATGGGGAGTCTCTGGGTCAGGAACCTATCCCTCCAGCATGTTTTGTTCATTGTGATGACAAGGTTTAGATCTCTGGAGTGTGTGGCTCTGAGGGATTGGGATTTCTTTAAGTGGAACATGTCCAAAAGCTCAGGGTTTGACATGGCCTTGTTGTTAAGCAGAGATCGCCCCTGAGTGGACGATATACCACAGAGTATAGCTGGAGTTTTATTAGATGGTCAGCATAATTGATTTGCTTTAGGCCTCTGATTCTTTTAGTGAGGTATTTCTGTGACCTTTCCAGCTGTTGCAGATGTCTTGTGAGGTACATACCAAATGGGGTGTTGTATTCTATAATGGGTCTAATGAGGGATGAGTACAGTGGAACAATGACCTCCTTTTTTCTGGATGAAAAGCCCTTAGTGATGAGGTGTGCCACATAGAAGGATTTCCTGACTATTGTGGCAATGTGGTTATCGAAGGTGAGACCACTGTCCACCTGTGTCCCTAAGTCTCTCATCACACTTTCGGTGTTTAGTGTACTGCCACCTATGTGGTAATTCATGGGTACATGGTTTTTCCCAAAGGGGATAACTATACATTTCTTGGCATTAAGCTTGAGCCCATGGCTCTGGCACCAAGCATCTGTTTCTGTAAGGCCCTTTTGTAGAATATCCACATCATTTGGGGATTCAATAATGGCTCCCAGTTTGCAGTCATCTGTGAACTTTGTTAGCCAGAGTCCCTTAGTGTTGGCCTGTACTTCAGAGAAGTAGATGCCAAACAAGAGCGGTCCCAGAACTGAACCCTGAAGTACTCCACTTGTCACTTGTCTGGAGCTGGATTTGGAGTCAGCTACTTTTACAGTCTGGGTTCTGTCAGTAAGCCAGTTGGCAACCCATCGAGTGATGTAGGGATTTATGCCCAGCTTAGTAAGTTTATCTATGATTCCAGAGTGGGGGATGGTGTTGAAGGTCTTGGCGAGGTCCAGATAGGCTGTGTGGACCGCCTTACCCTCATCCACAGCTCAAGAGACTGATTTGAAGAAGTCAGTCAGATTCAGGAGACAAGATCAGCCCTTCACGAACCCAAACTATGTGGGTTCCAGTGTTTGAAGGTTGCCAATGTCTTTGTTTATAAGTTCCATGATGATACATTCCATGCCCTTACAGATCAGGCTCGTCAGACTGATGGGATGGTAGTTCCCAGAATCCAAGGTGGCTCCCCCCTTCTGGAGTGGGATAACTGTAGCTGTGCACCACTCAGCGGGCATGAAGCCTGAGGTGAGGCTATGATTAAACATGACACTTACGTGAGGTGCCAGTTCATTTTGTAGTTCATGTAGTACACAGCCCGAGATGTCATCTGGTACCATGGATGCTGTATTCTTAGCTTTGGAGAGTGCAGTTTCTACCTCTGTGGCCATGATTACTGGAATTTGGCAATCTTTTGGTATTGAGATGGGCCCTTTAGGGGGTGAGAGGAGTGAAGTTTGCACTAAATCGATCTGCCAGGATATTGGCAATATCCGTGGGATCAGTATATTTAATGCCATTCTGTTGTAGCTCAGCGCATATCTGAGCATTGCCATTTAGATTCTTGACATAACTGTAGAATACCTTGTGGTTGTCTTTGGAATTTTTGACATTTTTATTTTCGTAACTAGCTTTGGAGGATTTTATGAGGGATCTCAGCTTCTTACTGAGGCTGATAAGGGAGTTTTTTTGCATCCTGGGATTTTCCTCTTTTCGGCAACAGTTTCTTTCTTCTGTTGTATAGTTTGTTTATGGCAGGGGACCACCAGATTGGCTTCCTTTTTTTGGAGGAAGAGCATCTTGGTTCTATTCAGGATGGCACGATTCATGCACGAGTGGATGTGCTCATACAGTACCTTAGTGTGGGATTCAGCAGTCAAACTTTCAGCTCCCATCTGCATGGGTGTCATGAAGTTTGTCACTTCTGACTTGAGTAGCATGAAGTTGGTTTTGGAGAAGTTTTTTACGGAGGTTTCCTTACTGGGGGGTGGGGGTGGAATGTGGATGTCAAGGGTGATTTGCTTATGGTCAGAGCTGACCAATGAGGGGGTGACCACTGGTGTGGAGCATCTATCTCCCATGTTGGTAATGACCAGGTCTAGGATATTGTAGCCCCTGGTGGGACAATGGATTAGTTGATCCAGTGCGTTGAAATTTATGAATTTCAAGAACCGTTGGGAAAAGGTGTTGGTACCCGAGTAGTTTTCCCAATTAATGGTAGGGTAGTTGAAATCACCCATTATTAGGGATCTGTAGCAAGCTACAATTTGGATTGCAGTCTTACCTAGTGTTAGTTGCACCTGGAGAATTTCAGATGCATTGTGTTGGGCAACTAGCCTGGAGGTGTGAATATCCTTGCTGAATATGGACATTCCTCCACCTTTAGAGTTTCGGACTTGGTTTGGTGGCTGAAAAGTGTGGTAAGAGTTGTAGCCTGGTATTGCAGGGGTGCTCTTTGGAGCCTTGAACCAGGTCTCAGTTACTACACAGATATCGATGTTCTCCATTTTTAGGAGTGCCTCGAGATAGTGCATTTTGAGGTTTAGACTTCTAGTATTGAGTAGCATTACCTTCAGATTTTGCATGCTTGTATCTGTTACGGTGGTGGTTTTGTCCTTTGAACCTTGCCAAAAAAAGGCACCATAGGAGTGGTGAGAGCTTTAGCCAGTAACCTGAATCCCAGGGGTGACAGGTGCAGTCCATCTCTGGCAAAGTATTGTGGTTTGGCGATCATGTCGTCCTAGGCAGACAGATACTGGATCCCCTTTGAATGACACCAGAAGCTTAGCCAATTGTTGAAGTCAATCATTTTGTCCTTATACTGTGGTATCATTCTGGGCAAATGCAGGATGCTACTCAAGGCTACGGTCATACCTGCCTGGGCTACATGATCTGAGAACTCTTCCATGTCTCTTTTCATGTAGTTCAGGGAGGTACGTCTCAAGTCATTCACTCCAACATGGACAATGACAGAGTCGTATTTGTACTTGTTGTGGAGTGACTTGAGTGCGTGCATTATGTGGCAGATCCCGGCACCCGACAGTCAGCTGACTGTAATTTTCTCCTTGTTCAGCCTGGTGAGTGGAACATCAGTGTGCCTGACTATAGAATCACCTATGACTAAAGTGTTGGGTACATTGTCTTGCCTTAGGGGCTGATGTTGGGTGGCGCACTGGTGTTGTGAGCTATGTGTCACTTTGGTTGTGACTGGTGTTTGTTTGCATTTCAGCTTTGGAGGTCCTTGTTGCTTGGGCAGTTTAATGTTAAGGGCCTCCGCATATGTGGGTTTAGTGTTGCTATGTGTAGGTGTTGATGGTGTGGGTTTTGAAGGGCTGTCTAGCACATTCTTGGCTGGAGAGAACTTTGTTTCCAGTTTGGCTATGTGCATCTCTAGCAGGTTGTAGTGTTGGGTGGTAGGAGGAGAGGGTTGTCTGTGTCATGAGGCATTTATTGCATTGCCCCAGTATGCCCAGATTCACCAGGTAGACAGGAGAAATCACCGGAAGCTGACCCTTGGGCATGCCTGTTTAGGTGCTTTTTTGTAAAGTACAAGAGCTGTTTTCCCTTACCTTTGCAAGGTACTTTGCAATTATAGGCTGTTTAGTGCCTATGATTAATTTCTCCTTATTAACAAGGAGAGTTGAGTGCTTGTATCAGTTTAAGGCTTCCTAGTGCTTTCCAGCAGGTTCTAGAGCAAGAGCTAGTCACGGGTTCAGATTTTAGTGCTACTACTGAGAAACCAGCTAGTTCTAAGGGAGAATTTGAAGAGCAGACTTTCTGGCACCTGGAATAGTTTAACTGTAGCCCGGCAGTGCTGCACGATGCGAAAAATGCGCAAACACACACGTTTTTAAGACAGAAAGTTGAAAGGGATAGAAATGAGCTCAAAATGGCTAAAATTACAGTTTCAGAGCTGGAAACCACTCCTCTAGTGTCAGACAGGCAGTACAATGCTCACCACTTCCACTGGTAAGCAGTAGGACTTCCCTCTACCACAGTAAGGTCTGGATAGCTCTGAACACAGAAAGCAAAGTCCTGAAACCAGCAAAGCCTGAGATCTGGACTATACTTGCTAGGAAAGGTGGAAAATGAGCAAACAAGATAGTTTTTTTTTTTTTGGTAAAAACAGGCTAAACAATGCAATAGTACAATAAATAAACACAGAAAAGGCTAACACACTTGAGTATGTAGCCATAAACAGTAAATACAATTAAAACTCTACAAAATTAGCAATTTAAAACTTTTTAAATGAAGCAAGGCAAGTGCACAACTGAAAAATGATTTAAGAGGCAGTAATACAGTAGAATAAGTAGCTAGTCTACATATACAAAAAAGTCTATATATACAGAAAAGCAGCTAAAACACAAACACTTCAGATGCAGTGCAACCTAGAGCACTTGAGTTGTAGCAATACTAAGGCAAATACAGTTTTAATAAATGCACTAAAATATACTCTATATTTCCAAAATGTTTGAGAAGCACAGTCAGAACACAAGGATAGTCAGACAATTTTTTTTCTAGAAAGAGAGAAAGGAGGAGCAGAAGGAGATTCTCTCTGTATTAGGTAGAATGAGCTAATGACACTTGACTGGGAGGAGTGTCTAAGATCAAATTTACAGTAGGGGCAGGCAACTGCAAGGCCAGCAGGTATAAGACAAGATACCAATAGGGAGGGTGGGAAGGAGAAAACACTACAGAAATGTTTATCACAAATGAGCTGAGCATCCAAGTGCTCCGGATTATGCGGAACGCTCCGCATTAATGACGAGCGAAGCCACTGTTCCGCATTGAACAGCAGTGGCTCCGCTACACACATTCTGATTGGTTTGTGTACTGCAATAACTGCTTCAAAGTATTGAGTTTTGTTTTCTAGTAGGACTTTAGTGTCTTTTCATAATGGCAAGATGCTGAACTGCTCAAGGAAAATACTGAAGTGACAGTATTGTGCTGCTGGTTGACATGTTAGAAAATGGGCAATTTTTCTAATTAAGTTCTAATTTTTTAATTCTAACTTCTAATTCAGAAACATTTTTATTTTGAATTCTCTTGTCAATACCTCAGGTTTATGGCAGTATTTTTGTCAAGTCTGGTTTTATCTTTCACTCTGCTCTGCTTTCTTTACTCAGTGGCATTTTGTCAGTAGTATTTCCACAACTGGAAACTAAGCACATTCATGCCAGTATCACTACAGCGTTGTGTACTTTGAAACCGATTTTTTGCCATTAGTGTGCCATTTGGATTTTAAGGTAGGGACCCTACCTTAAAATCCAAATGGCACACTAATGGCAAAAAAATTGGTTTGAAAGTATGCAACACTGTAGTGATACTGGCATGAATGTGAGGGTTTACAAATGTTGGGATATGTATGTGTGCTTCTGCTTAGTGTGTTTTTATTTTTCATGGTTAAAGATGTGAGATCTTGCATTCTTTTGGTCTTAACTGTTCCAAGACATGATGTCTTAAATGACACATTCTTGTCAAAGTAGAGGGTCCTGCTTTTAAGTACCCTTTTAGGCACCTTTGTCAGGCCCAGACCTGGCAGTAGGACAGGGGTAGAACACATCTAAAGTGGCTAATGTGAAATGCAAGTCTCTACCATGATCCATGGTGATGGCACGTTTCGCGCTGTGTGAAAATAGGGTGTTCCACATTTTGACCATTTGTCACACATTGTTAAGGTCTGTGTTCCACACTGGCCTCTTAAAAAGCTGAGACCTATGCAAGTGAGCCACAAGTGACACAAGTGAGTTTATCACAAGTTTATCACAAGTGAGTGACAAGATTTAGTGACTATTCTTCTATGCATGCATGTAACACAGAATCTGTTTATATTCATGTGGCTTGAAAATAGCCTGTACATTTTACTGACAGAGTAGGAGTTCAAGGCATTCTTGAATATCTATAAATTCTGTATTTACTACATATGTGATATACGGGTCTTTTACTGAAACCATGTATGCAGTGCACGTAACTGTTTTAGAAGTGTACTTCAAGGTTACTACTGTAATTATCTTTATTTTTTCTAAGGGTTCCCTGTTGTGGCTGAGTTGCATTGCTGACCAGACTACTTATCCACTTACCAATATGGAAATAAATCCCACAACTAAGCAAATGTGTGTCTGCGTACATTTATTTTAAGTATGTGTATGCATGTATGTGTGTGTATAAATAAATAACTAAATAAATAAATAAATATATATATATATATATATATATATATATATATATATATATATATATATATATATATATATGTATATATATATATATAAATATATATATATATATATACATATATATATATATATATATATATATATATATATATATATATATATATATATATAAAAACAATGAGAAAAGTAATGTAGTTCATGGAATCCAAAGGACAGCACTGTAGAAAGTAGATTCAAGTCCCAAAAAATACCAGTGTGGTCACCACGGCTGTAGTCATAAAACGATTTTACTGAAGAATATATTCCTCAATAAAATTGTTTTATGACTACAGCCATGGTGACTGAAGTGGTATATTTTTGGACTCTCTCTCTCTCTGTGTATGTATATATATATATATATATATATATATATATATATATATATATATATAGTTTACTCTCAAAATTTTGGGCAACAGTTAGGCGAACTGTGTTGGTCAAAAGAATAGTTTCAAGTTCATGTAAAGCTGATGCTGAAAATATTCGACTGCACATCAGTGAACGCTAGTGTGCATTCACTGTTGTGAAGTCTGTGACGCCTGTGCCCTGGCCCAGCAATCAAGGAGCCTCAGTCCTTACCACTAACACCAGAAAGGGCATCTCATATGAGAGGAAAGGATAACAAATACACACAGTAAAGTGCAATTTCCCTTAAGAGCACAAAGAGATCACAGTCAGTCTGTGGCTGGTCACTCCCTTGCTCCCCAAGTCTTCAGTAAGACTCCCCACTGGCACAGTTATAAGGTCCAGATCTCAGCCTAGCTGGGCAAGCTAAAATCTCCAGCACCCTCTCTGTCCAACCAGTGCTTCATGTCCCTGCCTAAGTAGCTGCCACACGCACACTTTGAAATAAAAGTTTAAACAACCACAAAGCCACTTCTGGGGAAGGCTGGCACAGGTTCTCCAGCTGTGCCCCTTTTACCCAGACTATATGGTAGTAATTACTGCCACCACCCAGCTAATATTTATCAGCTACTCAAAGGCCCTTAAAAGTGTGTCCAATTATTACTGTGCAATATTAATATCCAATTGGTAGTATAGCCCAGGGTGAAAGCTATTAGAGTGGCCTTGTACAGTTTTATCAAAGGCATGCAAGTACTCTTAAGAGCTTAAATTATCTCTAAACAAACCAGCCACATTTAAAAGGTTTTAAAATATTTAATAATAAATAATTAAAACCACAAGACAATACTTTCTTCTACACAGAGCTAGTCAAGAGTTCAGAGATCACACAGAAATACTTAAAATAAATCAGTAGTACAGTTCTGACATCACAGAAAAACACTTAGTCTAAACTTTATAGTTCCTAGCTAATCTAAAAGAAAACACAAGTCTAAGATAACTTACATAAGACAACAGGCGGAGTGCTGAGTTGGATAGTCAGACAAAAATGCTTAATAATCTCTAGTTCTCATTGTTTAAATTGAAACTGCAGTTCTGCTAAAACATTACATCATCTTTTACACTTTCCTGGTGTTCCCAGGCTGACAGAAACTGCATTTACATTCTTTTATACTTAGAGCAATAAAGGACATTCCATATGTAAATTTTGTTCATTAACTTTAGCTTTAAAACAATAGGCAGGAAGCCTTCATCTAGTCGGACTGGAGCCGAATTGTAAACATGAAAGGCGGTGATGAAATAATTTTAATTTCAAAGAACCAACAAGAAATGATTGACTTAGCTTTCTTTACAGCAGATGGCAATGTTGCCACATTGTTTTAAATTCAACATTTCACATTTACAAATGATAGAATTATCTGCACAATTCTATCTGTCTAGGCTGGCAGCCTTCACCCATCTCTACCAGTCTTCACAAAGTTGATGTTCTGATTGGAGATTGCACTACAGTGGGAATTGGGTAATTTTCCCTTTTCCTCTCTGTAGTACAATCTGGGAGTTGGAATATATAACTAACAGGGGGTGTGGGGTGCAGTGGGGTTTTCCCTCCCTGCAAAACATTTATAGGACATCACTAGACATCAAGGTAAGTTGGGTAATGTCTATAAGCTCAAATTTGAATTATCGACATTACCACTTTCATTGTTGCGAGTGAATGATATTTTCATTGTTGTTTCACTTTCTACCTTTTTTAAGTTATTACTCTAAGAACTGTCTTTCAGAATTTTGATAGTAAGCACACACAGACACACAGACACACACACACACATACACACACGTGTGTGTGTGTGTGTGTGTGTGTGTGTGTGTGTGTGTGTGTGTGTGTGTGTGTGTGTGTGTGTATGGAACTTGATAGCACCCTACATTCTGGCATAATGGATAAGCTAAGCAAACTAAATGTAAACTCTCATGTCACCTGCTAGATGACAAACTGGCTAATTAATGGTCATACACAAGTCTATTAGATGGGAGGTATGATCTCTTCAAAAAAGTGTATTCAACTGTGGTATCCCCCAGTGACCAATTCCAAGGACCACTTGTCTTTGGCATTTACTTTACCACTGTCAAGGCTGACATCAAGAGCTTGTAGTGTCGCTACCTCACTATCTCACTTCCACATTTTTCAGAAGGAACTAGCATGCAACAATAAGCGGTGCCTGGAGCACATGCTAAAACTACATTCCAAGAAATGCAGCACCAGCACTATGTCTTTAGTCAAAACTGACTCCGTCATTAGGAACCTGAGCACTTTCACTGACAATTAGTTATCCTTTGACAGTTATGTATCCAGTAATGTTAGGAGATGGAGTATAATGACCCCTTTGTTATGTACTTGTCTAAGCACATGACCCAGCTTGAGAGACTGCATTGTTTTCACATTACAATAAACAAGTCTATGTCTTTCTTGAGTTACCCAGACAGGCTTCAAGCAGTTTCTCTTTTCTGTTTTACTGTACACTCCAGAGTGGTAATCTCTGCCAGACCTACACAGCCTAAACATATCTGGTCCACTGACACCAGCTGCACATTTGCAGAACTAGTAACATCCTAAACATGTGTTCAAGAGAACTTATCTTCTACCAAAACATAAACATGACCTGCTGGCAAGATAGCTATATATTCGAGACAGTTACCAAGGCCATAGACGAGGGAAAGGTGGTTCACACAGCCTACCTTGATCTCGCCAAGGCGTTCAACACCATTCCTCACTCGGGTATTATAGAAAAACTCACCAGCCTGAACATAAACCCCTACATCACAAGATGGGTTGCCAACTGGCTTACAAACAGAACTCACATGGTAAGAATAGCGGGCTCCAGGTCTGACTCTAAACCAGTCACAAGTGGTGTCCCGCAAGGCTAAGTTCTGGGACCCCTACTGTTTGGCATATATTTCTCAGAAGTACAGGCAAACACAGGAGGACTATGGCCAACCAAGTTCGCCGATGACTGCAAACTGGGAGCCATAACTGACTCTCCGGCTGACACGGACATCCTCCAAAAAGGTCTTACTGAGACAGACACCTGGTGTCAAAGTCATGACCTCAAGCTAAATGCCAATAAATGCATAGTCATCCCGTTTGGGAAAAACAAAACACCCACGAATTACCACATAGGCGGCAACCCCCTTAATACAGAAGAGGTAATAAGAGATCTGGGGACCCAGGTAGATAGTAATCTCTCCTTTGACAATCATATTGCCAAAGTAGTTAGGAAATCCTTCTATGTGGCCCATCTAATTACTAAGGGGTTCGCATCTAGAAAAAAAGAGGTTATAGTGCCTCTCTACTCGTCACTCATCAGACCCATCATAGAGTACAATGCTCCATTTGGGATGTACCTCACAAGACACTTCCAACAGCTTGAAAGACCACAAAAGCACCTCACCAAGAGGATTACTGGCCTCAAACATATGTCCTATGCAGCTCGACTGAAAAAAAACTCAGGCTGTACTCAGTGGCATATCGCTTACTCAGAGGTGATCTCTGCCTGACTTACATAGCCATGTCCAACTCAGAATTGATGGACATGCTCCACCTAAAGAAATCCATGTCACTGCGAGCCATGCGCTCTAGTGAGCTAAACCTCACCACAACAATAAATAGAACATGCTGGAGGGATAGATTCCTGTCACAGAGACTCCCCATGCTTTGGAACAAAATTCCTAACTACATTAGGCAGAGCCCCTCACTAACACTCTTCAAGAGAAGCCTTGACGAGTGGATGGGTAACAGAAAGTACACCCCTGAGATCACTTTATTGGCTCTGCTTGACAGAGGCTCAGTTAATTAATCAATGGGGCGGCGAAAGCCAACACACTCTGGCTAGGCTTATAAATGCCCTCGGGTAGATAGCCTAGTACCTACCTATGAATCTATGAACCTATATCCCACAGAATCCCCGTTAACAGAGTAGATTTTTTTGGCATATAATGCAAAGTGGCTGCCTGACCCCATTTAAGCATAACCTAGATGCATGAATGGGCAATTGTAAATAAAGCCCTGGTCTTGCCCCTGAATCTGTCATTGAAAGGGGTATACCTCTCAACTGTCCAGATTTTTTCCTTGTAATTTTGGTCTGTTTCTCATTAAATTGTGGTTTTCTGGCAAATCACTGGAAACTAATTGAGGGTTGAAGTCAGAAAAAATGACAGACATTTGAGTTTCAGACTTCATAACCCTCAGCAAAAATTAATGCTAATGCAAAATATGTTGTTCTATCTACTTCCTAAGTTTGTAAGAGCAGTATTTAAAAAGTATCCCTATTTTTCGGCCTTTCTCCCCCATTATGTTTGTTTTTGTCTAGATTTCTTGCTCTAAGAGGTTGACAGTTATGGGAAGGGTCTAAAACTCCATATAAATTAATCATGCCAATAGGCACTTACAATACGGGATATAGTGTCTAGGCTACTAATGCACCTCTGGATCAATGGCCTACTGCTAACCCTTGAATCTATTAACCTAAATGTACACACTTCTTTCATTTTGGCAAACCAGTATCCTTGACCAGATCCATGAATGTTATTCACAAGCCTATTAACCACTTCTGTAGATCTTCTACATGATAGCATCATATAACACAGTGTTGTGTAGTTCAGAGAAGTGACAACACCTAAAAACATACCCTGGTACAGTACTGTCATCTTGGAAGACTTAGTTCCTTATTTGATGAGCTATACCATTTTAAATAATTGACTAAGAGAACATGACAAGTCTTTACACTTTGTTGTATTCTAGGAGCCAAATTATAGCCATGGCCTAAGCTGTTAAGAACACAGCTTAATGGGTTAAGTGCAAGACAGAACAGCAGTGGTGACAGAGAGTCACTTTGGAATATCCCCCTTCAAATTTGCCATCTATATTGCTTGAAACATAACCTCTCAGGCCCATTAGAATCTCTGTTCAACCATAGCCACCAGACAGGCTTCGTCTCTATGGAATGGTGGACTGCAACTGTCATACTACTACGCAAATGAGGACTATCAACTGACTCAGGGAACTACAGACACATAATTTTGTTTAATCTTGCATGCATGGTCATGGATAGAGTTATCATGGACCTGATGAACGGAGACATAGGAAATCTTAAGATAAGCTAGACCTACCCCTGTTTGGTTTGGTCAAAGGCAGTTAACACCTACTAAACCTGGTTAACGTCTTTGAGAAGGTCACATGAATGAGGGCAAAATAGTGCATACTGCCTACCTTAACCTGCACAGGCATTTGACATGATACCTCACCTGGGTATTTTAGAGAGACTCATTAATGTAGACACAGATCCCAATGTCATCTGATGGATAGCCAAATGGCTCACATATAGGACACATTAAATTAAAGTGGGGGAATCCACCTCCACCAATAGGTGCCCACAGGGTTCATAGTGGCAACTTTCTTGTTTGGACTATACTTCTCTGAAGTCAAGGAAAATGTAGAGAGCCTTTAGCTGACCAGACTGGCTGATGACTGGTAGCTGGGTACAATCAATGAATCCCCCGTAGATGTAAATATCCTTGAGGAGATTCTGACAGACATATAACTGGGGTCAAGCCATGGCCTAAAACTCACTTCACAAAAATGCATTATTATACCCTTTGGGAAAATGATCACCCCCTGCAAATTATAACACTGATCACTCTCTCTTAAGATTAGAGTAGACCTGGTGATAAGGGACTTGGGAACTCTTATTAACAGTAATAGGATCATAGGAAGTTACTAAGCTAATGGCCCAAGGGCCCTTACAAGCCTAGCCAAAATTTTACCCTTGTTGCTATGATTGGCACATATTGCTCCTGTCCAAGAGGGACACAGGTGGAACCCCCAGTGTAAATTTATGGTTACTCATCCAATCATCCTGACTGTGTTTGAAGAGGACCAATGAGGTGCACTGCTTGACATGAAATGGGAGTCTATTCCAAAGCTTCTATTGATGTCTCACAACAGGTTTAGGTCTTTAGAGCAAGTAACCCATGTGCCATTTGACTTACAGATGTGCAGCATTTCCAATAAAGCAGGGTCAGAGATCACCTTATATGCAAGGCAGAGATCGCCTCTGAGTAGTCTGTATGAAGTAGTAAACAGACAGTGACTTCAGCTGATCCACATAGGATAGCTGCTGAAGACCTTGCATTTTCCTTGTGATGAACCTTTGTGGTCCCTCCAGTTACTACAGGTGCTTTGAAAGGTACATACCAGAAGGGAAGTTGTACACAACTATTGGCCTAATGAGTGAAGAGTACAGAGAGGTGATAACTTCTCTTTTTCTTGAGGTAGTGATCAAAGAAAAGGTTGCTGTCAACCTGAGTGCCCAGATCTCTCACCACCGAGTGTGTACTTAGGGTATTGCTATTGATGTGGTAATTTGCAGGTACATCGCTCTTTCCAAAAGGTATGATAATGCATTGTTTGAATTGAGTTTGAGACCATGACTTTGGCATGAATCATTTGTTTGTGTAAGACCCTCTTGTAGGATGTTGACATCATTTGGAGATTCTATGATCAGTCCCAGTTAGCAGTCATCAGCAAACTTTGACAGCCACAGACCTTTAGTTTTGGCTTGTACTTCGTAGAAATAGGTTCCAAACAGTAAAGGTCCTAGGACCAATCCCTGTGGACAACCACTGGTTATGTGTCTGTTGCTGGAAGTGGATTCCCCTATTTTGAATGTATGGGTTCTATCAGTGAGCCATTTCACAACCCACCTTATGATATAAGGGTGTTATCTAGCTGGGTGAGTTTGTCAATGATGCTTCAGTGAGGGATAGTGTCAAATGCCTTGGCTATGTCTAGTTAGGCTATATGCACATATTTCCTCTAGTCCAGGTCCCTGGTGACTGTCTCGAAGTCCACCAGGTTTAGCAGGCATGATCTCCCCTTGACATATTCCAAAACAGTGTAGGATGTAGTGTTTGGAGTTTGACTATACTAATCTGCAAGGCCATGGAGAAAACTCATCATAGACCTTATCAACTAATAGGTCTGTAATTCCTGCGGTCAGTAGAAGCACCACCATTGTGCAATGTGATAACAGTGGTTGATTTCCATTCAGGAGTGATGAAGCCACTGCTTAGACTGTGATTAAAGAGAGTATTCAATGGTGACGCTAATTCTTCTTTGAGCACATGTAGGATGCAGCCTGGGATGCTATCAGGTCCCATAGATGCTGTGTTTTTGGCCTTAGCTAGAGAGGGCATTTACGAGCTGCTCTTTAGAGTTACAAGAAAAGGGACAGGTGGTGGGGATATCATGAGGTACCTGTGGCAAGGACAGGGAGTTTAGTATATATTACCATTAATGACCAGTGCAGTGCAAAACTGGTCCTTACCTTTTAGGTTACGGATGTAACTGAAGAACACCTTATGGTTGTCCTTAGTTGAGAAAGCTAACTTGGATTCATACTTTAGCTTGGAGGACTTCACAAGAAGTCTTATTTGCTTCTTTAAGCTGAGGAAGGATTGTCTCCAGTTTAGAGCTTGCGCCTTCTTACTCTAGGAGAGCAATTTCTTCCTCTTATTATCCTATCAAATTCATGATAATTATGAAAATGGAGGCATGAATGGAGGCTTAAAAATGTTATCAGGGTTTTCTATGGTGGGTTGAAAATGCATCAAATTGTTTTCCTCAGAAAGTTGTAAAATAAAAACTTGCTGCTAACCAGGAGTACAAATAACCAAAACCAGTTATAGTGGAATGTAAGAAAAGGTAGGAAACCAATTAGCAATGAGCTTCTCTTTAGGAAAGATGCACCTTAATCAAAGTTTAATTTTTCTGACCTTGTTAAATCTCCCAGCAAGGAAAACTACTAATAGGAGTCTGTGTATGTTATGTACTGCCTGATTAACATAAAATAAAAATCAATAAATAAAAATGTATTACTTTGGTCAGCTGTAGTTCATAAAACATTTTCAGCCAGTTTAGGTCTAAATCATTTAATCACTTATTCATACCCAAATTTGTCGAAGTATAGGCCTGAGCTTTAGTAAGAAATCTCATTAAATGTGAGAAAAAAACAATCACAAGTGATTATCTTTAAATGTGCGCTAATTGGTCCCTGTACAACACAAATACATCCTATTAGCACACCATTTTAGCCTTTATCTACCATCACCACTAGTTACAACACAAAAAGCACAGCCAGTTGGGGGAGGGGGGATACACTGCTGGGTTTCTGTAAAGATACGGAATACCATTTGTAACCCTTCTCCATCTCGTTATTGATGCCTCGCTACTAAATATTTCATTTATTTACATGTGTATGCATATACGTATTTATTTAATATAATGAAACCAAAAAAATCAGTTTTCGGGCATAAACCATAAATGCCCAATACACATGCACACAGGCAGTTCTAAGCTCTCTTGAATTTGTAGGATCACATATAATTTGCTCCCTAAAACCCGCGGTAGTGGTGCTGCGGTAGCGTTGTCGCCTCACAGCAAGATGTTGTCCCTTTCGATTCTCAGCTAGAGTGTCTTCTGTGTGGAGGCATACGTGAATGGGCGTGCCTTCGTTGAAGGTTGTGCGTCAGGGCTGGTAACTCGGCACATAAAAATCCACTACCAAACATTAGCAGACCGGAGTTCTGCTGTGGCGACCCCTAACCTGGATAAGCCAAAAGACACAACAACATATAATTTGCTCCCAATCTTTTGTTCCATCCCTCCTAAATTTAGAAATTATTTTGAGTTAATAGCACCAGTAAGAGAACCTAATACGGAACCCTCAGAAGTTTTGGTCTACTCTTAACAGAATTCTTTCTCCAGGCTGCCCCTCTAACCCCGGACCTTACCCAAACACATCACCTCAGGAAACCACTACTCTCCTCAACAAACCCTTTATTAACACCATGCAAACACTCATACTTTCCAGCTGTAGCACTACTTCTTTGCCTACCCTTCCCAACCCTCCAGACAAACATCTATTCTCCTTTCACCCTGTTCCTACTTCCTACATCAGATCTCTTCTTCTAAAGCTCAAACCTTGCTCTCCCTCCACTGCTAATCTACATCCTACCTTTCTCAAACTTGCTGCTGAATCCATTGCCTATCCAGTATCTATTTTAATCAATAGATCAATTCAGCAATCCACCATCCCCACCCTATGGAAATCTTTCTTCACTATTCCTATACATAAAGGAGGAAACTCAACAGACCCATCTAACTACCGACCCATTGCCATCCTATCCCCCCTCTCTAAGATTCTTGAAAAATGCATTCACTCACAGCTTCTTAACTACCTCCTCCTTCTCACTCCCACTCAGCATGGTATCAGTCCTAACCACAGCACAACTACTGTCTTTTATCTTTTACACATACGATTGCTGAGGACTAAGATAACAATAAACTCATTTCTTGTCTCTTCCTAGACCTTTCCAAGGCTTTTCATACAGTCTCCCACCCCCCTACTGCTATCCAAACTTGCTAATCTCCACCTCCCTTGCCTGGTTCTCCAGTTACCTATCCAGCAGCCAGCAATCTGTTAAATGGCTCTCATCCTTTTCTCCATTTATACCTGTCCCAACTGGAGTACCACAGTGTTCCATCTTGGGTGCCCTGCTGTTTAATGTCTTTACCAATGATCTCTATACATCTTGTAAACAATCCCCCCTCATCCTATACACAGACGACTCAACTCTCATCTCCATCTCTGACAATTTCTTTCCATACCCTAACCCAACATACCTTTCTATCCACTGAGCAGTGGCTGTCTGATAATCTACTTATCCTTAACCCTAAAAAGACCAAACTCTTACTCTTTATCCTTCGTTCTCTCACTCACCACAAATCCACCTTTGCTACTACGTCCTGTAACAATACAATAATCCAACCCTAAACCCACACAAACCTCCTTGGAGTTATCACTGATGATGAACTTAAATTCAACCAGCACATACTCCAGTGTATAAAAAAGAAACAACAGAAACTAGGTTTACTGTATCACAACAAAAAATTTCTAACCCCCTAATGCCAGACTCTCCCTTGTACAGGCACTCCTCCTCCCCTCCCTTCTATATGCTGCCCCAGTTCTTACCAACATTCAGACCACAGCCTTGAACAAACTTCAACAAGCTTACCATAAGATAGCTAGATTTATCACAAACTCTCCATACAATGCATATCACTGCCTTCTCCTAAACTCCCTCCAGTGGCTTGAACTCCCTCAACAACTACTGCTATCACAATTTCAAATGTTACACTGCATTCTTTACAAACCTTCATCCTGTCCTGCTCTCTCTTCCTTTCTCTCTATCTTTATTCCAACTCAGACTCTCCGTACCTCTAATCAGAAACTGCTAGACATCTACCAGCCCAAAAAAAACAGTAGGCAAACTTCTATATAAACAATCTGTGGCCCAAGCTTGGAACAAACTTCCCCTAGACATATGTTCCATCACCCACCCTTCAAACTTTAAAAATGAACTCAAACTTCATCTACTTAACTCCAAAATATGCCCTTGTCAAGACCCAATCTAAACTCCCCATACCCCACATACACACCTAAACAATTCCTCCCCTTTCATCTAAGTACTCTATTATATGGATACTTTCTAAACCTAATGAATGTATGGATGGTCAAAATTCTTATTCTTATGTATGTAAATTTGTAATATATCATTTCTCTGTAAAATATGATGTGTATATACCTTTGTGCGTGCAATTTACTTGTGTCTGTTAACCAAATTTTTTGTAATTCTTTAGACTCAAATGTTTTAATTTCTGCAAACTGCTTGAGTGGAGCTTTTCTTCTCGGGTCTCCACTGAAAATGGGCCACAAGCCCAGCTGGACCAACCCGGTTAACAAATGTCAGTAACAACGCTTTTAGGGGTCGCCACAGTGGCTCACCGGTCCGCTAATGATTGGCAGTGGTTTTTCGGTGCTGAGTTGCCAGCCCAATGCCCAACATTCACTGAAGGCACACCTACATGCACACGCACCTACCTGCATGTCTTTACAGCAATAAATAAATAAATAAAGTAAATAAATAAATAAATAAATACATTTTCCCTAATTATTTCTTATTTGTCCATAATTCAAGGTAAAAGTTGAAAGCATGCAGATTGTGCTAACACATATGTGGCTATTTACCACATTAGAGGAGTAGGCCTTCCCATTTTTCAGGCTCCAGCTTCTTACATAACAAAAAATAATGTTTGCTACAGTCTTTTGAAAAAAAAAATCCTTACAATGTAAAGTGAATACACTCAACAAAACAAATATGTCTGCAACTGTCTTCTTCTTCTTTTGGCTTTTCCCAGTTAGGGGTCGCCACAGTAGATCACCTGTCCGCTTATGATTGGCAGTGGAGTTTTACGGTGTCGCGTTGTCAGCCTGGCGCCCAACCTTCCACGGAAGGCACACACACACATGCACTCATGCCTAGGGCCAGTTTAGAGTGTCCAACCCACCTACAGCATGTTTTTGGGATATGGGAGGAAACCGGAGCACCCAGAGGAAACCCACGCGACCACAGGCAGGACATGCAGACTCCACACAGAAGACACCCCAGCATGTCTGCAACTGTCTAATCAATAAAAAAAGGTTCTGTAGCCATGGATATGGCCTTTACCACTATCTCCATTACCAGCTTGGTGGATAAGGGAATCCTGAGTTAATGTAGAAATTGTCTCATGTTTTCTGACAACCAGTAAATTCTCAAACCGATATGGTATATGAAAGATGTATTTACACAATGTCACTGGAGGCAAAGCCCTCACATAAAAGCACTTCTAATGTCAATACTACACACAATGCACCCATCACAAAATTCAAAGCAAACACATAGACTCTCATATTCTGAGGCACAAAAATGCAACCTACTTAAACCCCAAAGACCTCCTAGATGAAGTACATATAAACTCCAATACCAACCTCAAGAAAAACAGTCTTAACAAACTTGCAACTTGCTATAATAACATAGCTCGTTTCGCCACTAGTAACCCCTTTAGGACCCACCACTGTATAAATTTAAAACAACTTGGCTGGCTCGAATTTCAAAACTACCTAAAAATTCCTCAACTCACTATAGCCCACAACATATTACACCTACCTGACAACACCCCTATACTCTCTCAACTTCTAATCCCGTATAATAATCTGAACTCGCTTCGCTCCTCTAGTAAACTCATGACTAAATCAATAAAGGCAAACAACACAGCAGGTTGTTCTCTTTTCACTAACACTATAGGTAGAAGCTGGAATCTCTTACCCTGTGACATAACTTTGACCACATCCCTACCTCAATTCAAACAGAAAATTAAACTGTACTACCTCAATCATTGGCTTTGTTCCTGCAGTACACCAGGCTAACCTTTTTTCTTTCTTATACTATATCTCTCCTTCACTCTTCCCATTACTACCTGTCTGATTTCTTCTCCTTTTACTGTACTAATCGAACTAGGTACATTTTATGTAAAATTGCTAATATGGTATGAACTGCTCATTGGAAACGTGCTTCTCTTTGAATCTATCTTGCATTCTGTGTGTTGTTATGATTTCTAATTTTTTACTTCTAATCACTTGTGATTTTTTTGTAATGTACTTAGTATTTAGTGGAGCTTTTCTCCTCGGGCCTCTGCTGAAAATGGACATGTATCCAGCCAGACTAGCCCGGTCAACAAATGTAAAATAAATAAAATAAAAAAATAAAATAAACTCCATCAGCAATCCTGAACATACTCTTTTAAAACACCCACATCAACACATATAGCCACGTCTCATGGAGCCTCTATTTCTAAGCCCATAAGGCAAACTACCACCAAATCCAACATTCGAGCCATTGGAGACTCCATTGTGAGATACACTGATGCCCCTCTCACCAGGCTGAGTAAGGAGAAAGCTATGGTCAGTTGCTTCGCAGTGGCCAGGATACACCACATTATGCACACAGTTAGGTCACTGGACTACAAATACTAGTATGACTCAGTCACAGTCCATGTGGGTGTAAATGTGCTGAGATGTACATCCCTGGACTATATGAAGAGAGACATCATGGAGCTCTTGGAATGTTTGCCTTGTGCTGATATGAGCTTAGCACTGAGCAGCATTTTACCTTCTCCAAGGATGATGCCACAATACGAACAGAAGATGACTAACTTTAATAGTTGGCTTAGTCTCTGGTGTCACTCTAAGGGGGTGCAATATTCATCAACACTGAAGGAGCTTCTATACAGGCGAGGTGTCTCGATTTACATAAAAAAATAAATATACCACTAGACTTGTCAAACAGGACAATTCACTTGAGCTTCTCCACATTAAAATTCAATACCACTTCCTTGTCCTTGCAAACTATATTCCTCTCTCTATGACTACTCATCTTTTACACACACACACACACACACACATATATATATATATATATATATATATATATATATATATATATATATATATAAAATATAATATATATATATGCATAGACACACACACACACATATCACACCCCCACACATACATACAGCCACACAGCCAGCCACATACACACATATACATCCCTACACACATATGTACACATACACACACTTATAAATTTATATATAGATACATATACGCACACACACATATTTGCACACACAGACATGTGTGGATTCACTATACAATCTTGAAGTACTGAAATGTTGAATTTCAGTATTTCGAGACTGAATAGTCGAAAACCCACATACATGAAAACCCAAAATCAGGAATACCACAACCATGACCATTCACACACACACACACACACACACACACACACACACACACACACACACACACACACACACACACAAAAACCAAGACATAATCACACACACACACACCTACCTAACTAAACAAACATAAAAACACACAGAAACACACCTAACCTACCTATAAGCAGGGGGCAAGCCACCCTGCACCCCCCACTTATATATTCTAACTCTGAGGTCGCACTAAACACACAAACACACAAAAAACACCACCGCACACACTCACACACACTAAAATCCCTACCCAATATCCTCAAACACACAACACTTACCTGAAACTCCAGATAAATCCACAAACCGCACCACACGTAATGAACATGACACCACGATAGGAGCGGATTCGACATTTGTGGATTCGACACTTCCGCATTTGGCATAGTGTAGTTTTGAGTAACTGCACTTTCCACTATTCGGTCTCGACGTACTGAAATTCGTGATTTCAGTACGTCGAGATTGTCTAGTGTATCTATATATATATATATATATATATATATATATATATATATATATATATATGGGTCACCTTTAAAATCTCGAAATCGCGTTTGCCCGAAACGTAATCCGACGGGATGAGAATACCGAAAACGCAGATGACCGAAAAGGACGAACTCGGTGAGGGATTTAGTGTTAGGAGCGGACAGGTAAGTGTGCGATAGTGAGGGACTGTGGGTTAGGGGTGGTTAAGTGAGTTAGGGTTAGGGTGCAGGTAGGGTGTGTGCGATGGTGAGGACTGTGGGTTAGGGGTGAGTTAGGGTTAGGGATTTAGTGTTAGGAGCGGACAGGTAAGTGTGCGATAGTGAGGACTGTGGGTTAGGGTGGGTTAAGTGAGTTAGGGTTAGGGTGCAGGTAGGTGTGTGTGGTGAGGGACTGTGGGTTAGGGTTAGGGTGCAGGTAGGGTAAGTGTGCGGTAGTGTCGGACCTTAGGGTTAGGGTTTGGGTTAGGGATAGTGCATATGTTATGTAGTGTACTGTGTTGTTTACGTGTAGTGTGTTGGTGTAATGGTTTTCGGTGTTTTGCGTTGTCGGCGTTTTATGTTTTTGGTCTTTTCGTTTCGGTCATTAGTGTTTCGGGCAAACACGGTTTCGAGGTTTTAAAGGTGATCCATATATATATATATATATATAGAGAGAGAGAGAGAGAGAGACACACACACACACACATTTATACATACATACATACATATATATATATATATATATATATATATATATATATATATATATATATATATATGTGTGTGTGTGTGTGTGTGTGTGTGTGTACATATATATATATATATATATATATATGTATATGTATATACACACACAGACACACACACTCCTCTCTTGCTCTCTCTCTCTATGTATAGATAGATGGATACACATGCGGTAAAAGCCATTAAATTTCCTGTGATTTCATGACATTTCAGTTCTAATTGAAGGTATACCTCTCAACCTTATAGTATAGAGAGAAAAGCCTTGACAGAAACATTTCATTGGCTAAACTAGTTACTAAATGACTGGAAAATGAATATTTACTCAGCCATAAACTTGTTACAGAACAAAAATCATGTTTATTTTAGTCCTTTGTAAGAACTGTTTACAATT
Source organism: Protopterus annectens (assembly GCF_019279795.1). Classification (NCBI taxonomy): domain Eukaryota; kingdom Metazoa; phylum Chordata; order Ceratodontiformes; family Protopteridae; genus Protopterus; species Protopterus annectens. Next base: position 1,309,562,007 of record NC_056744.1, read on the forward strand.
AAAGAAATGAGTTCACTCAACAAAACAAATAAAATGTTTCCAACTGTCTAATCAATAAAAACGGGTCTGTTGCCATGGATATGAACTTAGCCACTACCTCTGTTACCAGCTTGGTGGATATGGACATCATGAAGCAAACAGAACTTGCCTCATGTTTACTGACAGACAGTTAATTCTCAAACTGATATGGTATGTGAGAAATATATTTACAAAATGTCACTGGAGGCAAAGAGCCCACATAAAATAACTCCTAATATCAATAAGGCTGCCAGTAGTACACATGCTGCACCCATCATGCACAAGTCAAAGCAAACAGATAGACCCATATATGCTGAGGCACTTAAATGTAACCTGCCTAAACCCCAAAGACCTCCCAGACAAAGTGCACAGAAACCACCTCAGCAACCCTGAACACACTTTCTTCAAACAACACCCACATTAACACATACAGCCACATCTCATGGAGCCTGTACTTCTAAGCCAGTAAGGCAAGCCATGACATAATCCAACATTCTGGTCATTGAAGACTCCATCGTGAGACACACTGATGTCCCTGTCAGGCCAAGAAAGGAGAAAGTCACATTCAATTACTTATCAGGGGTCAGGATCTGTTACATTACACATGAACTCGGGTCACTGAACCACAAGTACCAGTATGACTCAATCGTAGTCCATGATACATGGGTGTAAATGACTTGAGACATATCTCCCTAGACTATATGAAAACAGACATCATGGAGCTCTTGGAATACATGTCTCAGGCTGGTATGAGACTAGCACTGAGTAGCATTTTACCTTCTCCAAGGATGATGTTAGCCAACACACTCTGGCTAGGCTTATAAATGCCCTCAGGCAGATAGCTTAGTACCTACCTATGAACCTATGAACCTATATCCCACAAAATCCCCGTTAACAGAGTAGATTTTTTTTGCATATAATGCAAAGTGGCTGCCTGACCCCATTTAAGCATAACCTAGATGCACGAATGGGCAATTGTAAATAAAGCCCTGGTCTTGCCCCTGAATCTGTCATTGAAAGGGGCATACCTCTCAACTGTCCAGATTTTTTCTTTGTAATTTTGGTCTGTTTCTCATTAAATTGTGGTTTTCTGTCAAATCACTGGAAACTAATTGAGGGTTGAAGTCAGAAAAAATGACAGACATTTGAGTTTCAGACTTCATAACCCTCAGCAAAAATGAATGCTAATGCAAAATATGTTGTTCTATCTACTTCCTAAGTTTGTAAGAGCAGTATTTAAAAAGTATCCCTATTTTTCGGCCTTTCTCCCCCATTTTGTATGTTTTTGTCTAGATTTCTTGCTCTAAGAGGTTGACAGTTATGGGAAGGGGTCTAAAACTCCATATAAATTAATCATGCCAATAAGCACTTACAAGCACGGGATATAGTGGCTAGGCTACTAATGCGCCTCTGGATCAATGGCCTACCTCTAACCCTTGAATCTATTAACCTAAATGTACACACTTCTTTCATTTTGGCAACACCACATGTTAGCAAACCAGTATCCTTGACCAGATCCATGAATGTTATTCACAAGCCTATTAACCACTTCTATAGATCTTCTACATGATAGCATCATATAACACAGTGTTGTGTAGTTCAGAGAAGTGACAACACCTAAAAACATACCCTGGTACAGTACTGTCATCTTGGAAGACTTAGCATGACATAAATGAGCAACATCATTTATGTATGGCCTGCCAGTACATTTCTGGATGATAAAAAAGCACACTGGTCCAACCGGTCCCAAAACTCGATCACTTTATTGTACAAGAAAATTCACATTAACGCTGCCAGTATAACAAATACGTTTTCATCCCCACAACTTCTTCAGATGAGTATGCTAAACTAACCTAGCCCACATTTTTAAATATCTCTCAATTAAGTAATGACCAGTGAAATAAAACACTTTGTTAATGAGATGCATGAATTCTTAAACCCTTTTGTATAAAATGTATATAGGAACAATTCATTCATTTAAAATACGTATCACATACAATTAAATATACATTTTTAAACTTTAATAAAATCATTAAACACATTAAATGAATACATTAAATAAAAACAATAATTTAATTTCATAATTCCCAAATAAAACATTTTAACTTGAATAGATGCATATTAACCTTGCGTGTCATGACTTCATCTAGTGGACAAATGTTAAAACTGCATGAATTTTCTTGTACAATAAAGCGATCGAGTTTTGGGACCGGTTGGACCATTGTGCTTTTTTATCTTGTTTATCAGTTACTTTTGGCACTTTCCATTTTTTGTGGGTTTTTTTACATTTCTGGATGACCTAAACTATACAAGCACACCCCAGCCCCTGAATGATAAACAGTCTACTCACACAAAAATACATTGCCTTGACAACTAGACTGCAGATCTCATGCCAGTGACAGAACAGTGCTCCCACTCATTATGTCACCTCTGGTGATTGTTCTCATTGTTCTGCACTGATGATAAGCCCTACAGTGTTCCCACTCATTATGTCACCTCTATCTGCCAGTGACAGAACAGTGTTCCCACGCATTATGTCACCTCTGGCGATTGTTCTCATTGTTCTGCACTGATGATAAGCCCTACAGTGTTCCCACTCATTACGTCACCTCTGGTGATTTTTCTCATTGTTCTGCACTGATGATAAGCCCTACAGTGTTCCCACTCATTATGTCACCTCTATCTGCCAGTGACAGAACAGTGTTCCCACGCATTATGTCACCTCTGGCGATTGTTCTCATTGTTCTGCACTGATGATAAGCCCTACAGTGTTCCCACTCATTATGTCACCTCTATCTGCCAGTGACAGAACAGTGTTCCCACTCATTATGTCACCTCTGGTGATTGTTCTCATTGTTCTGCACTGATGATAAGCCCTACAGTGTTCCCACTCATTATGTCACCTCTATCTGCCAGTGACAGAACAGTATTCCCACGCATTATGTCACCTCTGGTGATTGTTCTCATTGTTCTGCACTGATGATAAGCCCTAGGCTGCTACTCTCCATACCCAAATGCATGACGTGAAAACAAGGATGTGTTGTCTCAATCCAAGGATAGCACTGACATCACCTTGTCAAATGTCCACAACAGTATGCACAAGGTATGACCTGTGTGATGTCACATTTAGGACTGTGCAAATGTCTGACCTAATGCTGAGGAGTAGTTAAATGTTAAGGGGTAATAAAGCCATAGTGACTTAGTATGGAATACAGTAATATTAGGGCAGGTAGTACGATATTCATAGACCGTATACATAGTTTTCTGTCAATTCACTTTCCCAAATACACATATCATTCTGCTGTTATCCTACAACATAGAATTATACTGAGCAGAGTGAATACGAGTTGTGACCGCAGCTGTTAGCTGAGATATATAAGTATCCTGGTTTTTTTCGATTATTTATACAGATTATTGTTTTTAACAATTAATATATAGCACTTTTATTGTCTGCTTTTTAGTCTTCGAGTGTATTTTATTGCTATTAACATCTGCACAAGTAACTGATATGTCTGCAGTTAAAAGCACGCTGTATCTTTACAAATCTTTATCTGTTTGTGCTTTCTCTAGTGCTACTGTCTGTAGGCTATTGTTTCTAGCTGAAGCCTCTCTTTAACTTTGCTAGATTGTGTTAATAGTCTGCAGAGTGGGGGCTGGTTCTTTTGTGGTCTTCTAAAAAAAAATGTTGTTCTTCTGGTATTTAAGCCCTAACTTTGATAGGGTTTCTGTCTATACACACTGAGCAGAGTGGATAAGAGTTGTAACCGCAGCTGTCAGCTGAGATATATAAGTATCCTGTTTTTTTTTCGATTATTTATACAGATTATTGTTTTTAATAATTAATATATAGCACTTTTATTGTCTGCTTTTTAGTCTTCGAGTGTGTTTTATTGCTATTAACTAATCTGCACAAGTAACTGATTTGTCTGCAGTTAAAAGCATTCTGTATCTTTACAAATCTTTATCTGTTTGTGCTTTCTCTAGTGCTACTGTCTGTAGGCTATTGTTTTTAGCTGAAGCCTCTCTTTAACTCTGCTAGATTGTGTTAATAGTCTGCTGAGTGGGGGCTGGTTCTTTTGTGTTCTTGTAAAAAAAAAGTTGTTCTTCTGGTATTTAAGCCCTAACTTTGATAGGGTTTCTGTCTATACACACTGAGCAGAGTGGATAAGAGTTGTGACCGCAGCTGTTAGCTGAGATATATAAGTATCCTGTTTTTTTTATTATTTATACAGATTATTGTTTTTAACAATTAATATATAGCACTTTTATTGTCTGCTTTTTAGTCTTCAAGTGTATTTTATTGCTATTAACTAATCTGCACAAGTAACTGATTTGTCTGCAGTTAAAAGCATTCTGTATCTTTACAAATCTTTATCTGTTTGTGCTTTCTCTAGTGCTACTGTCTGTAGGCTATTGTTTCTAGCTGAAGCCTCTCTTTAACTTTGCTAGATTGTGTTAATAGTCTGCTGAGTGGGGGCTGGTTCTTTTGTGTTCTTGTAAAAAAAAAGTTGTTCTTCTGGTATTTAAGCCCTAACTTTGATAGGGTTTCTGTCTATACACACTGAGCAGAGTGGATAAGAGTTGTGACCGCAGCTGTTAGCTGAGATATATAAGTATCCTGTTTTTTTCGATTATTTATACAGATTATTGTTTTAACAATTAATATATAGCACTTTTATTGTCTGCTTTTTAGTCTTCGAGTGTATTTTATTGCTATTAACTAATCTGCACAAGTAACTGATTTGTCTGCAGTTAAAAGCATTCTGTAGCTTTACAAATCTTTATCTGTGTGTGCTTTCTCTAGTGCTACTGTCTGTAGGCTACTGTCCGCACCCTCACTCCCAGTTGGTGTCTTGCTCTTATACTTGGTGGCTTTGCAGTTGCCCGCCCCTACTGTAAATCTGATTTGTGACACTCCTCCCAGTCTAGTGTCATTAGCTCATTGCCTTAATATTGCTACAACACAAGTGCTCTAGGTTGCACTTCATCTGAAATGTTTGTGTGTTTTAGCTGCTTTTCTGTATATATAGACTTCTCTGTTTCTTTAACTAAATAAGCTCTGCAAAGTTGTTTTATTGCATTCCTGCCTGTATTTCTGAGTTTTTTGCACTTTTAAAGTTTGTTTTTGCTTAGTTTAACTGGTAGGCTACACACTCAAGTGCGCTAGCCGAATTAAAGCATTTACTGTGTTTCTGTACCTAATTTCTGCTACTTTGTAAAAAAAAAAAATCCTTGTTTCCCACCTTTACTGAACTAGAATAGTCCAGTCTTCAGGTATTGCTGATCTCTGGGCTGTGTCATAGTTCCTTTGTTGCCCATATCCTTATTTGGATAGGAGGAAGCTTCTTTGTTCACCAGTGAGAGTGGGGAGCTCTGAGCAGCCTATCTGTCCCTTGAGGAGTGGCTCCATCCCAGTGACCTGTAGCTTATTGGTCATTTTGGGCCATTTCCTATCTCTTTCTAACCCCCTGCTTTAAAGCCAGCTTTAGCGAGCTTTTGCGCTTGTAATTTAAAGTTTGTCCTGTTTGTTGCATTTACCTGTTGAGGCTACACACTCAAGTGCGCTAGCCTGTGTTACATATTTATTGTATTTTTCTGCTGTTTGTTGCAAAAAAAAAAAAAAAAAAAAAAATTATCCTTGTTTCCTATCTTTCCTGACCTAGAGTAGTCCAAATACAGGCTTTGCTGTATTCTGGACTTTTGGAAAGTTCCTGTGTTTCCCATTTCTTGGATAAAGGGAGGCTTCTTTGTTCACCAGTGGCAGTGGGGAGCTTAGAGCAGCCTATCTATCCCTGGAGGAGTGTTCCCAGCACAAGAATCTGGTAGTCTATTGGCCGTTTTGGGCCAATTTCTAACTCTTTCAAGTCCCCCTGTATAAAACCCACTTTGGCGTGGTTTGTGCACTTGTTACTACTCAGCCAAGCTCCTTGTGGTCCTGCAGAGTGGTGCCAACAGCAGAGAGGCTAAAAGAGCGACTGCTAACCTGATAAAAGTGTTTTTTTCCTGCTACTACCTGGGCAACTGTCCAATCTAGCTAAACTGCAAGTATTTCTGCTTCTTGAACTGTTTAAGTTGTTTTTTCACCTGCACTTTTAAAGTTTGCCCTGTTTGTTGCATTTACCTATTGAGGCTACACACTCAAGTGCGCTAGCCTGTGTTACATATTTATTGCACTTTCCTGCTGTTTGTTGCAAAAAAAAAATTATCCTTGTTTCCCATCTTTCCTGACCTAGAGTAGTCCAAATACAGGCGTTGCTGTATTCTGGACTTTTGGAAAGTTCCTGTGTTGCCCATTTCCTTTCTTGGATAAAGGGAGGCTTCTTTGTTCACCAGTGGCAGTGGGGAGCTTGGAGCAGCCTATCTATCCCTGGAGGAGTGTTCCCAGCACAAGAATCTGGTAGTTCCTGTGTTGCCCATTTCCTTTCTTGGATAAAGTGAGGCTTCTTTGTTCACCAGTGTCAGTGGGGAGCTTGGAGCAGCTATCTATCCCTAGAGGAGTGTTCCCAGCACAAGAATCTGGTAGTCTATTGGCCGTTTTGGGCCAATTTCTAGCTCTTTCAAGTCCCCCTGTATAAAACCCACTTTGGCGTGGTTTTTGTGCTTGTTACTACTCAGCCAAGCTCCTTGTGGTCCTGCAGAGTGGTGCTAGTAGCAGAGAGGCTAAAAGAGCGACTGCTAACCTGATAAACGTGTTTGTTTTCCTGCTACTACCTGGGCGACTGTCCGATCTAGCTAAACTGCAAGTATTTCTGCTTCTTGAACTGTTTTAAACTATTTAAAGTTGTTTTTGCACCTGCACTTTTAAAGTGTGTCCTGTTTGTTGCTTTTACCTGTTAAGGCTACACACTCAAAGTGCGCTAGCCTGTGTTACATATTTATTGCATTTTCCTGCTGTTTGTTGCAAAAAAAAAAAAATGATCCTTGTTTTCCGTCTTTCCTGACCTAGAGTAGTCCAAATACAGGCTTTGCTGTATTCTGGACTTTTGGAAAGTTCCTGTGTTGCCCATTTCCTTTCTTGGATAAAGGGAGGCTTCTTTGTTCACCAGTGGCAGTGGGGAGCTTGGAGCAGCCTATCTATCCCTGGAGGAGTGTTCCCAGCACAAGAATCTGGTAGTCTATAGGCCGTTTTGGGCCAATTTCTAGCTCTTTCAAGTCCCCCTGTATAAAACCCACTTTAGTGCGGCTTTGCGCGATTTTGCGCATAGCGCAGCATCTGGCAGCGCCGCTTAATTGGGTTTAAACCATTCTCGGCTCCACAAAGTCTGCTCTTCACTTTTTCCCTTAGAACTGATCTTGTTCTCATAATAAACACCCTATTCCCACTCTAAAGCCTGGCACTTGCTCACTAAAGCAATTATATAAGTCAGCACTAAAAAATTAAAAGCACTACACCCTCACAAACTCCCCTTGAGTACTTTGTTCCCCATTGGCCCTTTTTTTCAATTATAAAGGAATTCCCAATACTATTCTAGCATGTCCAAAGGTCAGTTGTCAATCTCCTCTCCGGTCCAGCTGGTGAATCTGAGAATCTTGAGGCAATGTTACAACTGTCTCATGTACACAGACAACCCTCTCCTCCTCCCAACAAATTCCAACACATGTGAGAGATGCAACCATACAGCCAAACTGGAGGCTAAGCTCTTTCAACTCAGTACTGGCGTAACCAGTCAGGAGGAGAAGGAAACCACACTCACTACAATTCCAATCTCACATAGACCTACCACGACAGCAAACCAAACACATAAACACACAAAAACATACTCGGAGGCTCTAAATAAAAAGCTGCCTAAGCAGCAGAGACCTCCAAAGCAGACACCAAGCAACCGCTACCCCAAAACAAAACACGTGCAACACATAGCTCACAAAGCCAGTGTGCCGAACAGTCACAGCCCTTAAGGCTAAACAACACACCTGATACACTTGTAATAGGTGACTCTATCGTCAGGCACACTGACGTCCCGCTCACCAGGCTGAACAAGGAGAAGGTCACGGTGAGCTGCCTGTCGGGTGCTAGGATCCGCCACATAACACAAGCACTCAGGTCACTCCAAGGCAAGTACAAATATGACTCAGTCATTGTCCATGCTGGTGTGAATGACCTGAGACGTACCTCCCTGGACTACATGAAAAGAGACATAGAGGAGCTCTCTGAGCATGTAGCCCAGGCCGGTATGACCCTGACCTTGATCTTGATGTAGCATCTTACCCTCACCAAGAATGATACCGCAATATGAAGACAAAATGATCAATTTCAACAATTGGCTTAAGTATTGGTGTCATTCAAAGGGGATCCAATGCCTGTCTGCCTGGGATGACATGCTCGACAAGCCACGATGCTTCACTAGGGATGGCTTGCACCTGTCACCCCTGGGCTTTCAGATATTGGCAAAGGCTCTTGCCACCCAAATAGTGCCTTTTTTAGGCAAGGCTCAAAAGACAAACCCACCTCCATAGGTATCACAAGGGATAAGAAACTAAGAGTAATGCTACTCAACGCCAGAAGTCTAAACCTCAAGATACACGCACTCAAAACTCTCTTTAGCATGGAGAACATTGATATCTGTGCAGTAACAGAAATCTGGTTCAAGGCTCCCAAGAGCACCCCAGCACTACCAGGTTATACCTCATACCATGTTTTTTGGCCCCAAAACTTGGACCAAACCACAAAAGGAGGGGGAGTATCAATATTCGTCAAAGATACCCACACCTCCAGGTTGGTGGCACAGCACGAAGCATCAGAGACTATCCATGTGCAACTAACAGTGGGTAAAACTGCCTTCCAGTTTATAGCCTGCTACAGACCACCCTCCCAAACCCAGGATCCCCACTCGGCCTTCCTAAGATCACTGGAAAATATGAAGGTCTCTCCAAACACCATTATATTGGGTGACTTCAACTACCCTAACATAGACTGGGAGCATTACTCTAGCTCCAACACCCTAGCCCAAAGGTTCCTAGAATTTATAAACTCAAATGCTATGGAACAACTTGTTGCCACTCCCACAAGAGGGGAAAACATACTGGACCTGATCATCACCAACATGGGGACTCTATGCTCCAGACCAGAAGTGTATCCCTACTGGTGAGATCAGACCATAAACTAATCTCACTAGATATTCACATCCTGACCCCAGCCCCTGCCCAGAAAACCACAGTGAAAAACTTCTCTAAAGCAAATTTCACACTCCTCAAAACCGAGGTGGAACCCTTCAAAGCCCCCGGGCCTGTGGAAAATACGGCCCAGACCGCAGAATCCTTTATAAATGCATTCTATGAACACCTTCAGGAATGCATGGATCATGCAATCCCAAATAAAACCAAGACCCAATCCTCCAAAGTCAGGTGTCCTGTCTGCTGGACCCCAGCCATAAACAAACTATACAATAGAAGGAGGAAGCTACTACATGATAGAGCAAAATCCCAAAAAGGGAAGGTATCTCTGATCAGTATTAGCAAAAAGCTACAGGCACTCATAAAATTGTCTAAGGCCAGCTTCGAGAGAAAAATTGCACAGGACACTAAGGATAATCACAAGGCTTTCTGTAGTTATGTTAGGAACCTGGGTGGGAATTCCCAGATATGCTCAGAATTAGTCCAAAATGACAAAAAATACACCGAACCCACAGACATTGCCAACATCCTAGCTGACAGGTTCAGTGCAAACTTCTCCCCCCCCTTCCCCACCAAAAGGGCAAATATCTATCCCAGCAGATTGCTGCCCCCCTGACATCTCAGATGCTCAGGTAAGAGCCACCCTCTCCAAAGCAAAAAACACAGCATCAATGGGACCAGACGGTGTCCCGGGATGCGTCCTACATGAACTCCAAGAAGAACTAAACCCAAACATAAAACTACTGTTCAATCTCAGCCTTACTACAGGATATGTACCCATATTATATTATTCTCTAACAACTGTTTATGTTTGTACGGACCTTTGTCCCAACATTACTTTAGGCTTTGTTCAGAGCTCTTGCTCTGAGTTTGAAAGGTATGTAGTTACACTACATGCTCAAGTGTTAGTATACTAATATTAAACCCATTTTTAGGAAGAATCTTTCCTTCCTGGAGAGCAAAACAATTTGCAAAAGCCTTCAATACAATACCCCACTCGGGCATTATAGATAAGCTCACCAGCTTAAATATAAACCCCTATGTCACTAGATGGGTTGCAAACTGGCTCAAGGACAGAACCCACAGGGTTAGAATTGCTGTAGCCATGTCAGACTCCAAACCAGTTACAAGTGGTGTCCCACAAGGCTCATTTCTGGGACCTCTCTTGTTCAGTATATATTTCTCGGAGGTACAGGCTAACATGGAAGGACTGTGGCTGACCAAGTTCGCAGATGACTGCAAACTGGATGCCATAATTGACTCTCCAGCTGACACAAGCATACTACAAAAGGGCCTCATAGAAACATACAACTGGTGCCAGAGCCATGGCCTCAAGCTAAATGCCAAAAAGAGTATAGTCATCCCCTTTGGCAAAAACAAAGTACCCACAAATTACCACATAGGTGGTAATCCATTAAGTACGGAAGAAGTAATTAGGGACCTGGAGACCCAAGTTGATAGCAATCTCTCATTTGACAACCACGTGGCCAAAGTGGTTAGAAAAACATTTTATATAGCCCACCTAATCATGAAGGGATTCACATCTAGATCAGGGGAGGTCATCGTGCCTCTTTACTCATCCCTCATCAGGCCCATAATTGAGTACAATGCCCCTTTTGGGATGTACCTTACCAGACACCTGCAGCAACTGGAAAGATCCCAAAAGTACCTTACCAAGAGGATCAAAGGGCTCAAACAGATGCCATATGCTGCCTGGTTAAAGAAACTCCAGCTCTACTCAGTGGGATACCACCTGTTCAGAGGCAATCTATGCCTGACGTATAAAGCCATGTCCAACCCGGAATTAATGGACATGCTGCACCTCAGAAAATTCAAATCCTATCGAGCTACGCGCTGGAGAGACTTGAACCTCAGCACTGAAATAAATAGGACATGCTGGAGGGACAGATTCATAACCCAGAGGCTCCCTTCACTCTGGAATAAAATCCCAGTCCAGGTTAGGCAGAGTCCCTCATTGACTCTCTTCAAGAGGAATCTTGATGAGTGGATGGGAGATAGTAGGTTTACCCCGGGTATCACTTCTGTATCACTGTTAGACAGAGGCACAGTATACTAACCTCAAAAAAGGGCATAGCAAAATTAATTTAAAATGGGTGGCGAAAGCCAAACACACTCTGAGTACATCTGGGTGGTGACTAGCCTGGATCACCTTCCTGTACTGTCCTTGTCTTCCACTGTATTATCTACTCCCACATTTGTGTATCTACCTCTAAATGTAATCAATAATATGTATTTAGCTTATATATATATATATATATATATATATATATATATATATATATATATATATATATATATATATGGGAACACTTCACATAATCGAGACCATATGATCGAGATTTTAATAAATCGAATGTGTGTAGTGTTCCGAAATAACACTTTACTTACCTGAATACATTACGTGCACACAGAGGCAAGTATTGTTGCATGCCTTGTGTGTACGTAATGTATTTTTTGTTTCGTGGTGTTGGCAGGAAGTAAAGAAATCTCCCGTTTTGCACTTCCGCATACAGCAAGACGGGAGATTTCCCATCTCCCCACTGTAGCGCGATCTTGGAGTTGGTATATTTAAGTAGGGGTGTGGGGGCACAGCCCCCACATGGGGTGCAGGGGGGCGAAGCTTGTGTTTTTTGTTTTTGTTTTAATGGTTTCTTTTCAGAAGTTCGAGTTTCCAAAACTCGAGCTTTTGGTTTCGGTTATTTGTAGTTCGAGATTTCGGAAATCCGATCTTCTGAAGTGAATCCATATATATATATATAGTGTGTGTGTGTGTGTGTGTGTGTGTGTGTGTGAGTGTATATATACATATATATATATATATATATATATATATATATATATATATATATATATACACACACACACATATATACACACACACACACACACACACACACACACACACACACACACACACACACACACACATATTAATCATCATTAATGCTACCTAAATCAACTAAAAACGTAATGGCAAAAGTAAAACATAAGTTGTGAATCCCTTTGGACCTGCATAGTTACATACATATCTCAGTACATAATTAGATACACATACATACATATGTATATGTATACATGCATGTATATATGCAGATCTTTAAACTTTTTTGCCTGAGTAGTGACCATGCATAGGCCTATGTGTATGCATGCACATAGGCAATTTACTTACATATGTATACATCTTATAATTAACAAACATGGTTGATACTAACATCCATAGTCACACATACCAAAATAAAATACTTTCACATTCACCCACAAATATTATGTTTATCAAAGTATATACTGATGGACACACAAATGTTCATACTCCCATGATTGTGCAACAGATATCTCTGAATTGGATATACCCTGCATGATAACACTTACTACAAAGTTTAGCGTTACAGTGTGTGCTATTTTTAATTTCTGAATACCCGCCTACTGTGTTTTATGTCCTTTAAGAGTACCAACAATGTACACAGATTACATGGTACCTATAAACAAACATTTTATTGTGTATTTTAATAGAAAATTCAAACAAATGGATTTGTACTGTACTGTCTAAGTCTCCATAAATTACACTTAATCTCTGCATGAAATCATTTAATTTACTTCCGTTATTCAGCTATTTATTTATTTACATATTAACTTCAGTTTGGTAACAATTTAAGTGGACTGGCTGACTCTTCTCAGTCATAACCTGACCTCGATGGTACGAGACACCAACAGAAAATGGAAAATAGAAAAAGTATTATACCACTTTCAATGTCATACAGTTTGGCAAAATGCAGAAGTGGAATTCAAGCAATATGATAGAAAAAATACAAGAAATGGAAGTGAAGGCAAGCTAGAACTATAACTTTGTAGAGAAAAATAATAAAAATGGACAAATAAATTATGTATACTGTATGGCGGTAGAAGATCAGGGAAATTTGGAAAAAAAAAACACTTGGTGACACCTGAAATAAAATTTCGAATTATATTAAAATAATCACTACTGTTGATTTTTTTTAAGAAAATCTTCTTCATTTATATGGAAATGACTATTGTAGTATATTTACAAGCTAGAAGGCCAGTACCGCCCATGCCTAAAAATTTAAATTTATGTACATGTATGTAAAATGTGTAAATGTAAATAAGATGTGTACTCGAGTGGCTTTGTTACATATACAAGAATGTCTCCATTTTTATTTATTTATTTTTTTGTTGTGTTTTAGGTGCAATGGTACTCTTTAAACTAATTAGTGAATATTACAGATGTCTTCCATTATTGTGACAGATCAGCAAATTGTCTGTTTGCAATAAAGTATCACATTTGCTCACAGTTGCAATTTACACTGTTTCAATGTACAGCAGTTACATTACATCAAAAATAGCTATGCATGCCTAGATGTCATTAGTGGTAAAATAGTCAAATAAATAAATACCCTGACTTCGCATAAAACTTGTCTGCTTGTTATATTTATTTTGTAAAATAAATGAAATCAGAATTTCACATGGAATATGTCTGTCTGTTTACGTATGTATGCTTGTATGCGTCTATGTGGGAATGTAACTTTCAATTCTATTTAAAAAAATGCCCAAATAGTCAATATGAATATACATGCAAAAAATAAAAAAATCCTTTCTTGTGAATCCATGGCATTTCAGTTACAACTGAAGGCATACCTCTCAAACTGTAAGTATAGAGAGAAAAGTCTTGACAGAAACATTTAATTGGCTGAAGTAGTTATCAAAGTCCAAGATAAAAGAGCAGGGAATAGTACCTTTACTCAATAGTGTTAACAAGAACAATAAGGTACAAGCAGAAGACAGAATCTATACATTTCTGAGACGATCAGGTGCTCCCCAGTAAATGCCCTCTACCATTTCTGTTCCAACTATCACTAAAATATCCTGTCCTCACAGCTCTCTCCACTTCTAAAGGACACAGCATCAATGGGCCCTAATAATATCCATGGATGCCTTTCTTAATTTCTCCAAATCTTTTGGGTTTCTAATACCATGATGGGAATACACCTGATTCCTAAGTGAAAGTATGATTAAAGTTCATGACATTAGTATTGTTTCAACATTTGATGTCAGCCAGAAGTGGTCTTCACAACACCCACAATGTACCTAGAAATGACTCCTGCAATTCTTATGAAGTTACATGCATTGGGAACATATCTAAATACGATTGTAGATACGTTTTTATAAGACCCATTCCTCCTACTACTGTTGGAACTGTCTGGGTATCTTTCTTCCACATTGCTCTCATTTATACCTGCTATTTCTGATATTTTATTACTTTATGTCTCTCTCTCTGCACAAGACACTGTAGTCACTGGGTGTAGAGATTGCCATTGTCATTGATGTGGTAATTTGCAGGTACATCACTCTTTCCAAAAGGTATGATAATGCATTTTTTGCATTGAGTTTGAGGCCATGACTTTGGCATGAATCATTTGTTTGTGTAAGACCCTCCTGTAGGATGTTGACATCATTTGGAGATTCTATGATGAGTCCCAGTTAGCAGTCATCAGCAAACTTTGACAGCCACAGACCTTTAGTTTTGGCTTGTACTTCGTAGAAATAGGTTCCAAACAGTAAAGGTCCTAGGACCAATCCCTGTGGACAACCACTGGTTATGTGTCTGCTGCTGGAAGTGGATTCCCCTATTTTGAATGTATGGGTTCTATCAGTGAGCCATTTCACAACCCACCTTATGATAAAAGGGTTGATATCTAGCTGGGTGAGTTTGTCAATGATGCTTCAGTGAGGGATAGTGTCAAATGCCTTGGCTAGGTCTAGTTAGGCTATATGCACAGATTTCCTCTAGTCCAGGTCCCTGGTGACTGTCTCGAAGTCCACCAGGTTTAGCAGGCATGATCTCCCCTTGACATATTCCAAAACAGTGTAGGATGTAGTGTTTGGAGTTTGACTATACTAATCTGCAAGGCCATGGAGAAAACTCATCATAGACCTTATCAACTAATAGGTCTGTAATTCCTGCGGTCAGTAGAAGCACCACCATTGTGCAATGTGATAACAGTGGTTGATTTCCATTCAAGAGTGATGAAGCCACTGCTTAGACTATGATTAAAGAGAGCATTCAATGGTGATGCTAATTCTTGTTTGAGCACATGTAGGATGCAGCCTGGGATGCTATCAGGTCCCATAGATGCTGTGTTTTTGGCCTTAGCTAGAGAGGGCATTTACGAGCTGCTCTTTAGAGTTACAAGAAAAGGGACAGGTGGTGGGGATGTCATGAGGTACCTGTGGCAAGGACAGGGAGTTTAGTATGTATTACCATTAATGACCAGTGCAGTGCAAAACTGGTCCTTACCTTTTAGGTTACGGATGTAACTGAAGAACACCTTATGGTTGTCCTTAATTGAGAAAGCTAACTTGGATTCATACTTTAGCTTGGAGGACTTCACAATAAGTCTTATTTGCTTATTTAAGCTGAGGAGGGATTGTCTCCAGTTTAGAGCTTCCTCCTTCTTACTCTAGGAGAGCAATTTCTTCCTCTTATTATCCTATCTATCAAATTCATGATAATTATGAAAATGGAGGCATGAATGGAGGCTTAAAAAAATTATTTGGCCATTACCCAAGAAAGTTGTTATAATCCTATCAGGGTTTTCTACGGTGGGTTGAAAATGCATCAAATTGTTTTCCTCAGAAAGTTGTAAAATAAAAAACTTGCTGCTAACCAGGAGTACAAATAACCAAAACCAGTTATAGTGGAATGTAAGAAAAGGTAGGAAACCAATTAGCAATGAGCTTCTCTTTAGGAAAGATACACCTTAATCAAAGTTTCATTTTTCTGACCTTGCTAAATCTCCCAGCAAGGAAAACTACTAATAGGAGTCTGTGTATGTTGTGTACTGCCTGATTAACATAAAATAAAAATCAATAAATAAAAATGTATTACTTTGGTCAGCTGTAGTTCATAAAACATTTTCAGCCAGTTTAGGTCTAAATCATTTAATCACTTATTCATACCCAAATTTGTCAAAGTATAGGCCTGAGCTTTAGTAAGCAATCTCATTAAATGTGAGAAAAAAACAATCACAAGTGATTATCTTTAAATGTGTGCTAATTGGTCCCTGTACAACACAAATACATCCTATTAGCACATCATTTTAGCCTTTATCTACCATCACGACTAGTTACAACACAAAAAGCACAGACAGTTGGGGGAGGGGGGATACACTGCTGGGTTTCTGTAAAGATACGGAATACCATTTGTAACCTTCTCCATCTCGTTATTGATGCCTCGCTACTAAATATTTCATTTATTTACATGTGTATGCATATACGTATTTATTTAATATAATGAAACCAAAAAAAAAATCAGTTTTCGGGCATAAACCATAAATGCCCAATACACATTCACACAAGCAGCTCTAAGCTCTCTTGAATTTGTAGGATCACATATAATTTGCTCCCTAAAACCCACGGTAGTGGTGCTGCGGTAGCGTTGTCGCCTCACAGCAAGACGTTGTCCCGTTCGATTCTCAGCTAGAGTGTCTTTTGTGTGGAGGCATACGTGAATGGGTGTGCCTTCGTTGAAGGTTGTGCGTCAGGCCTGGTAACTCGGCACATAAAAATCCACTACCAAACATTAGCAGACTGCTGTGGCGACCCCTAACCTGGATAAGCCAAAAGACACAACAACAACAACAACATATAATTTGCTCCCAATCTTTTGTTCCATCCCTCCTAAATTTAGAAATTATTTTGAGTTAATAGCACCAGTAAGAGTACCTAATACGGAACCCTCAGATGTTTTGGTCATCCTATCCCCCCTCTCTAAGATTCTTGAAAAATGCATTCACTCACAGCTTCTTAACTACCTCCTGCTTCTCACTCCCACTCAGCATGGTATCAGTCCTAACCACAGCACAACTACTGCCTTTTATCTTTTACACATACGATTGCTGAGGACCAAGATAACAATAAACTAATTTCTTGTCTCTTCCTAGACCTTTCCAAGGCTTTTCATACAGTCTGCCACCCCCTACTGCTATCCAAATTTCCTAATCTCCACCTCCCTTGCCTGGTTCTCCAGTTACCTATCCAGCAGCCAGCAATCTGTTAAATGGCTCTCATCCTTTTCTCCATTTATACCTGTCCCAACTAGAGTACCACAGTGTTCCATCTTGGGTGCCCTGCTGTTTAATGTCTTTACCAATGATCTCTATACATCTTGTAAACAATCCCCCCTAATCCTATACACAGATGACTCAACTCTCATCTCCATCTTTAACAATTTCTTTGAACTCCATACCCTAACCCAACATACCTTTCTATCCACTGAGCAGTGGCTGTCTGATAATCTACTTATCCTTAACCCAAAGAAGACCAAACTCTTACTCTTTATCCTTCGTTCTCTCACTCACCACAAATCCACCTTTGCTACTACGTCCTGTAACAATACAATAATCCAACCCGAAACCCACACAAACCTCTTTGGAGTTATCACCGATGATGAACTCAAATTCAACAAGCACATACTCCAGTGTATAAAAAAGACACA
>NC_056744.1:1309584665-1309722165 GCF_019279795.1 Protopterus annectens
TTTTGAATATTATCTAAAATATTGTCTTCCCCCATAGTGCCTTTTTTAGGTAATGCAAAACTGAAAGTACTTCTGAAATAGCAAATCAAAACCAAGAAAATCTAAAGGTCTTACAGCTCACTGCTATGAGTCTAAACAAAAACCTCACTGCTTAGAAGCTCTCTTTAACCTAAAGAATGCTGATGTTTGTGTGGTCACTGAGATATGGTTTAAAGCCACAGGTACAAACCAGTTACTACACAGACAGGGACTAAAGATGGAGGGGTCTCAATTTACATACTTACTAACAACCTCCTTTCCAATACTCAGCATGGTTTCCGACCAAACCATAGCACCACCACTGCCTTACTCTCCTTTACTAACACTATCCTTCAGCATAAAAACAATGGCTATCTCTCCTCTGCTACTTTCCTAGACCTATCTAAAGCATTTGACATGGTCCCACACAAACAACTTATCTCTGTCCTCAATAACCTATCCTTCTCTCACTCAGTCACCAACTGGTTTCAGAGTTACCTGTCTGACCGCCAACGATCCGTTGTATGGCAGAATGACATATCTCCCCAACTACCTGTCTCCATAGGGGTTCCCCAAGGATCCATCCATGGACCCCTACTCTTCTCTGTTTTCACCAATAATCTAGCCTCTGCCACCAAACATGGCACACTCATACAATACGCAGATGACTCGACCATCATCTGCTCAGCCCAGTCCCAACCCAAACTACAAACAGTCACACAGGAAGCCTTGTCCTCTGTTGAAACTAGGTTATCCAATGCAAAATTAATACTCAACCCAAACAAAACTAAACTACTCATCTTACAACCCACCAAACATACTCAAAACAACTCTCACTTTAACATCACAGCAAAAGACAACACCACTATATACCCAACTGAACACACCAAATTGCTAGGAGTGGAAATAGACAATAAACTAAAATTTGACATTCACATATCCATGACCATTAAAAAAGTCCACAAAAAACTAGGAGCGTTATACAGAAATAAGCAACTTCTCACCAAAGCAGCAAAGATTTCAGTAGCAAATTCCCACCTTATCTCCACCCTACTTTATGCCTCTCCGATATATACCAACCTAAGGCAATGCGATCTAAACAAGTTAGAGACCTGCTACAACAAAATCACCAAATTCGCCAGAGGGGCATCCTACCGTAGTCACCACTGTCTCTCACTTACTGAACTGGGCTGGCTTGAACTCCCTCATCTCCTTCAGTGGTATCAACTCTCACTCGCCCACAAACTAGTAAACCATCCACTAAATGTCCCATCCCTCCAGAATCTACTCCAACCCTATCACACCACCAGACCACTAAGATCCAGCAACAAAAATCACTTGCAGATCACTAAAGCCAATAACTCTGCTGGTGAAGCACTATTCTCTTGCTCCATAGCCAAATTATGGAACTCCCTCCCACCCACAATTACCTCCATACCATCATGCACCCACTTCAAAATTTTACTAAAAGTGCACCTAAAAACATGCTGGCTATGCCCTTGCAACTCCCACTCTAATATCACCCACCCCATCCAATCACTACCTTTCTTTCCACTCCACTAACTACCTTGATTATAGCAAGCTCAGATGCTCATAAGCCTAGTACTTATTATACAGCAGGAACTTCTTATTGTAACATTTGTTAATGCCTGTTATGTACTTTACAGATAATGTTTCTAGTTGTCTACTGATGTACTATGTTCTTCATCTGTAAATATGTTGTAAGTAATTGCTATGTTAAATTGTTAATCGCTATGTAATCCAATGTAACTACTGTCTGTTTATTTTAACTGTGGAGCTTTTCTCCCCGGGCCTCTGCTGAAAATGGACCTACATCCAGTCGGACACTTTCAGTCAACAAATGTAAATAAATAAATAAATAAATAATAAATAAAACATAATAAATATACCTCAAGGCTGGTCAAACAGGATGATGCACTTGAGCCTCTCCACATTCAAATCACCATAGGCAAAATCCCATGCCATTTCCCTGTAAGCTGTAGGCCCCTCTTTATGACCCAAGAAACTCATAACATGCATTTAAGCTTACTGAAAATACTCACCATCCAACCCAATACCATATTCATGGATGACTGTAATTACCCCAGTATTAACTGGGAATTGTATGTGACACCAAACATACAGGCACATAAACTCCTAGATTTTGGAAAGACAAACTCCCTGAACCAGACTACCCCTCCATGGGTCACAACACCCATGAAGCATACTTAACCAAACTGAAGACCAAACACATTGGTTATGGGGGATTTCAATTATCCCACCATCAACCAGGAACCTACTCTACCCAAACTCACTAGAACAAAACCTCTTTGACTTTGTGATTCAAATGTCCTGGCACAAATTGTCCATGCCCCGACAAGAGGAACAAGCATTCTAGATCTGTGCACTACCAACAAGTCAAATAGGTGCACTGCTGCCACCGTTGGACCCTCATTAGTTAAAACCAACTACAAATCGGTCACCTTTGAACTGGCACAAACACCAAAACTCACAAAGGGTGAACTCAGACTAAAAAACTTCACCAAGGCAAACTATACCCTCCTAGGTGAAGGTATAAATGCATTCCAAGCCCCACCCCAAGCTGAAAGTGGTAAATGCGCCAAAGCTTACACTTAAGCCCTGTACAATCACTTGAATAAGTGAATATACTCGACTGTACCAGATAGAATCAAAGCCAGAGCCTCAAGGAAAATCAAACTGCCATGGTAGACTTACAGCATCCACAAACTCTACAATAATCTCAAAATGCTGATGCCCAAGAAAACAAAGACAAGGACCCAACAATGGAAAAGCACCCTCCGCAGCCTTAACAGGAAAATAAGACAACTTGTCAAATTGTCCAAGAGCTCCTTTGAGACAAACCTAGCAAGTACTGCCAAGGATAGCCATAAGGCATTTTACAGCTATGTACTTAAGCTAAAGAGTAGGGCCCAAGCATGTGCAGAACTGGTGGCCAATGGTATCACACACAATGACACCACAGAGATAGCGAACCTGCTAGCGGCTAGGTTTTGCAAAAGTTTCACTCCCTTATCCCCTCCGAACTTACAACAGCCCCCCAAACTCCCCCCACCTTACATATCTGAAGAGCATGTCCTCAAAGCCCTGTCCAAGGCAAAGAACATGGCCTCTATGGGACCATTTGACATTCCAGGCTGTCTTCTAAACAGGCTAAAACATGAACTAGCATCACCACTAAGTACTCTTTTCAGTTATAGCCTAACCACAGGATTTATTCCTACAGAATGGAGAAGAGCTACAGTTATTCCCCTCCACAAAAGTGGCCTAACGGGCCTGGGGAATTACAGATCAATAAGCCTAACCAGCCTCATCTGTAAGGCCCTGGAACATATCATTATAGACCTCATAAATAAAGACATAGGTGACATCCAAACCCTGGACCCTACCCAATTCAGCTTCATGAAGGACAGATCCTGCCTATTAAATCTGGTGGATTTCTTTGAAAGTGTGACCAAGGCCATTGATGAGGGAAAATCTGTGCACACAGCATACCTTGATTTGGCAAAGGCTTTCAACACAATCCCACATTCAGGCAGTACCGATAAATTTAGGAAACTGAATGTAAACCCCTTTGTTGTAAGATGGGTTGCCAACTGGGTCACAAACCAGACACACACTATCAAAGTGTGTGACACTGGTAGGCCTCTGCTACTAGTAGGGTGCCACAGGGGTAAGTGCTGGGACTCCTACTGTTTGGGATATACTTCTCAGAAGTTCAGGTCAAAACAAAGGGGTTGCGGCTGACCAAGTTTGCAGATGACTGCAAACTAGGTGCAATCACTGAATCACGAAATTATGTCAGTAAACTCCATGATGGTCTCACACAGACCAACAACTGTTGTATTAAGTCATGGTCTCAAACTGAATGCAAAGAAATGCATCATCCTTCCCTTCAGCACAAACAATGTCCCTTCACACTATCAAATCAATAACAATACTCTAAGTACCCATGAAGTGGTAAGGGACCTGGGATCACAAGTTGACCGCGACCTTAACTTCGACCATCACGTGCCTAACATTGTAAGGAAAACTTTCCATGTAGCTCACTTGATTAGTAAAGGCATCGCCTCAAGAGCAAAATAAGTTATAACCCCCATACTTGGCACTTATCCAGCCCATAATTGAGTATAATTCCCCCATTAGGTACATACCTTACTAAGCATCTACAGCAGTTTAAGAGACCTCAGAGGTTTCTAAAAAAAGAAGATCAAGGGTCTCCAGCATGTGCCTTACAAGGACAAAGTAAAATCCCTATCATTATACTCCATATCATATAGACTTCTTAGGGGAGACTTATGCCTAGCCTATAGAGCAACCCAGGACCCAAACATAATGAACTTACTGCATATCCATAAATCAAATGGGTCTAGGGCTACCTGTTCCAGGCACTTAAACATGGCCTGCAACTTAAATAGGACATCCTGGGGGGACAGATTTATCTCCCAGTGACTGCCACGTCTTTGGAACAGGCTACCAATTCATGTGAAACAGAGCACCTCTATGACTCTGTTCAAGAGGAACCTTGATGAGTGGATGGGGCACCATAAATTCTTAGCAGGGATAGCATCCACAACCCTCCTGGACATGAGTAGTCATCACTAAATATAATCTTGGGTATTGACTAGTACCTGTACTGTATTACACTGGGTTTAAACAGCTAGGTAAAAAATGACCTCCGAGTCAATAGCCTAGTAATCACTTATGATCTCCTATGATTATGCCGACCAGGGGCACAAACACACCGGATCTTGTCCTTACTAATATGGGAGACTGCTGCAAATCACTTAGTGTAATATCCTCTGTGGAAAGGTCAGACCACAAAATGGGCTCATTTGAAGTAAAAATAAAACCCAGAACCCCAGCTAATCCTAGAATGTATAGGCACAACTCTAAGGCTCACAGGCCTATAAATGCTATTACCTGATAATGTGACAACATTTCAAGCCCCCACAAACCCTGAGAATTCTGCTGCCTCTTGACAACTGTTCACAGAAACTTTATACAACTATGCTAATAGCTGCATAGAGGAAGCTGTACCCACCAGTAATAAGTACAGAAGTAACTAAAAAAAAAAAAATAACAAAACAAAAAACAAGCCACTGTGGTGGAATCACAAAATTGGGATGCTCTATAAAAGAAGGAAGAAAATCATGGCAAAAATTAAGAGGTGTACCACCCAGCAGGATAAAAGCACTCTCAAATTAAACAAACTATTCAGTGTAAAAATAATGTCTACCAAAGTCAAATTTGAGGTAAATTCGGCCTCCCAGACCAAGGACAACCACAAGACATACTGTAGATATATCTGTAACCTAAAAGACAATACACAAATATGTGCAGAACTCATTGTTAATGCAGCCACATATACTGAGCCAGAAGATATAAAAAAAAATATTGGCAGACAAATTCAGCTCTAATTTTGGCTTCTCTCCTTCTTAATCTCCTTCTAAAAACATTTCATCAAATATAAATGCACTGCTACCACTAGGAACAGGTTCTCAATGTCCGCTGTAAGGCCAAGAACAATGCATTGATGGGCCCAGGCATGAAACATGATGTATCAGGCCCTCCGAATTGGTATTTAAACTGTAGCCGCCAAACAGGTTTTGTGCTTAATGAATACTGAGCAGCAATAGTCATCCCTCTGTCCAAAGGTGGGCCATCTACAGACCCTGGAAACTATAGACCCATAATCTCACTAGTCTCATATGCAAATCCATGGAAAAAATATCATGGAAATGATCAATAATGACACAGGAAACCTCCAGACATTAGACCTAACCCAGGTGGGTTTTGTCAAGTGCAGCTCTTGCTTACTCAACCTGGTGGACTTCTTTGAAAACGTTACCAAAACAATGGATGAGGGCAAAATGTTTCACACTGCCTACCTTGACCTGACCAAGGCATTTGATACAATACCCCACTCAAGCATTGGTTGACAAACTCAAGAGGTTAGGTGTAAACCTTTATGTTATTGGCGAAACTGAAGTGTATTAACCCACTACCGAGTTTGCGCAGGAATGGGCATGCCCGTCGTGATTGACATGCCGGAGGGTGGCGATTAACAATGGCAATGTGCCGTGATTGACACACAATGCAAATGTAACAATAAATCCGTGTCATGTAGCAGAAACAGTACAATTAAAAACAGAGCATTTAATAAGCACAATAATAAAGGTGTTGCATCTACATAAAGGTGTTGCATTGAGTAATTAGTCCCTTTCCATTCAAATTTCTTGTTGAATGTGTGACAAGATACTTTCAATGTTGAACAGTTTGGAACATAGATTTTTTTAAAGATTGAAAATAAGGAACGTTACTTGTAATGAGGTATACATGCATATCTGTCAACTCTCCCTATTTAAAGGACGTCTTGATTTTTGACTCAAGATTTTAGCTTTCTATTTCTTAATCCATGCTAAAGCTGAGGACATATGGAAAAAAGTGATGACTTACTCTTAATAAATAATGACAATAATTAGAGTTATTTACTTCTTTCACTTCAGAAAATGTATATTTCACATTCTTTAATTGTGTCAATGTCTTGCGTTAACAGCGCTAATATTTTAAAATGTCTTTGATTGCCCGTGATTATTAACGGATGTTTCTCTGATTTTGTTGAGAGTTGTACCTGATTCAGTCGAGTGCTATGATGTTATGATTTGTTTATAAAACGATATAGCACGAAAAATATTTAAAAACTAAAAACTACTTTATTAATGGCGAAATATAGGTCTAAATTACCTTGTGTTTTGGTGGCATCTTTCAATCAAAAGGTGGGCGGTGCAGTCAAAATGGTCACAGGCAGGGTTTGGGCGGGGCTTGCTACTGCGCATCTGGTGGGTTAATACACTTCAATTTTGCCATGTTATCTGGTGGATATCCAGATGGATCACAAGAAGACTGTTTTTAAACACGTGCATGCATGTGTATTTGCAAATGTATATATAAATATGTCTGTTTTACATATAATATACACACGTGCACACACACAAATGTGTATGCATATATATATATATATATATATATATATATATATATATATATATATATATATATATATATATATATAGACAAGTGTACATACACACTGCCCCATACAGTACTGATGGACAGATGCAGCTCCTAAATGCTTTATCCTAGGCATGGCCCCACTCAAATTACCTATGGTATGAGCCCAGTCATTCTCATTAGGGGTAATATGTAATTATCAACCATGGGACATGTAAGACAAGTCTATAACCAAATGGGATAGATTATTTCAAACACAAAAAGGGAAATTAGCTAGATAAAATGGTCTGCAGGAGCAAGTAGCCTAGTACTTAACTTACCTATGAAGCTATAACCTTACATTTCAGATGCACATACAAAACCGCATAAAAAAAAAAAATCACCAAAAACTTGCAATGCTTTAGAGATCCAAAAACTCTCTCACCAACACAACTACATCTACAGTCCTCATTAATTAACACCTCCCCTCACTAGTTTATGGAGCTCCCATTCCTACTAACTTCCAGTCAGCATAAAAAGCAAAATTTGAGCAATGCTATAATAAGGTGGCTAAATTATCAGCAAATCCCCTTTCAGAACCCAGTACTGTGTATAACACTGAAAGCCTAAATTGGTTCAAACTTAACCCATCAACTAATGTATACAGAGCTTCTTCACACCTACAACATTAGACAACAATCACCTGCTTGTCCAGTAATAAATACCATTCTACACAACTATGTTCATACTCCATCACTATGATTCAGTGAGGAAAACCCTTTCTGTCCACAGCCCTATCAATTCTGCAGGCCATGTTCTACATTTATACCATGTTGCTAAGGCTTGGGACTCTATCTATATCCATCAGATCAATACCCTCCCTCCAGTCCTTCAAAACCATTCAGAAGTACTTCTTAGCCAAAATCTGTCTTGTTTTTTGCCCAACCTCAGGATAATGATATTCCTATACATGAACAACTTCCTAATCATACCTTACACTTCCTGACTAGCACTCTTCACTCACTTCCTAACTTTATCTAGATAAAAATGGGCAGTTCTCCATTCTAAACTACCCAGTTAGACTTTCCTGGTAGAAAGACATCAGTAAACAAATATCAAGTTTCCCCTGCCTACACCCCCCAGTATAATATAATATAATATAATATAATATAATATAATATAATATAATATAATATAATATAATATAATATAATATAAGGCAATAGTGAAGATGGTTAACCCACCCTTCTGTTTGTGCAGGAATAGACGTGGCCTGCTTGATTGACAAGGTGGCGGGCAGAGTTTCATTATGTAAATGCACCATGATTGACACAGAATGCATTGTAATGTAGTATTCAGGGCTTCAAAAACCAGTTCTTTAAAGAGCAAGACATCAGCAATGCCTTTTACTGTAAAAGAAGCAGTGGGTTTGAAATTATTCTGTAATGTTTTGGCAGGTTCCTTTGCCAGACACAGCCCCTTACAAAATATTCATGCACACAATGAACTCCATCCTCATCGAAATTATATCAACAACAGTCTAAACATATTTAAAATGAGTAGAAGTTGGGAGTTCAATAAAGTCCCACTGTAAGCCACAAAATGGTCCCATTGGTTTTGGCACCAGTTGAGTGGGAGCCAGAGTGCCTTTTGAAATATTATGCTGTAAACAAATGGAGCACGTGCTCAAAAAATGTTGCACAGAAGCAGAAAGTCCTGGGGCGAACAATTCCTTTTGGATTTGTTTGAATAATGCTTGTACCCCTACATGAGCTGGCAAATGATATGCTTTTATAAGAGAATTTAACATACATATAGGGCAAATTAATCTGCCATCAGGATGCTGCCAAATTGAATCAGAGCGTTTGAAATAACTTTGGGCCAGCCATGTTTTTTTTCCTGATTCCGATGCTTCACTTTGTAAAGTTTTTAAAACAGTAGTGTCAAAAGTAACCGTTTGTAAGATAGGCTGCAGAAATTGTCCCTGAACAGTGTGTGAAAGAGCAGCCTGTTTGGCAGCCCAGTCATCCAAATTATTTCCCTTAGCTACTAGGGAGTTGTTAGACTGGTGAAATGCACACTTGACAACAGCAATTTTAGAAGGTAATAATAAATCTTGTAAGAGGTGATCAATATACAGTTAATTTTTAATCGGTGCCCCAGAGGATGTCAAAAACTCCCTTTCCTTCCACAAGGTACCAAAATCATGAACAACACCATGGGCATAACATGAATCAGTATAAATAGTAACAGATCTGTCTTTGGCCATTTTGCATGCATGCGAAAGTGCTACTAACTCCGTGGCTTGTCAGGAAGTGCCAGGTGGTAATTGTCCAGTTTGTAAAACCTCAGATGGCGAGCAGACTGACCATGCAGCCTGGAGTTCACCAAGATTATTTCGTAAACAGGCCCCATCTACAAAAAGAACTAAATCAGGATTAAGCAAAGGAAGATCTTGCAAATCTAACCTGGGAGAAAGAACAGTGTTAACTACAAGCACACAGTCATGTGGTTCGCCCTCGACACTAGTTGGAATCAATGAAGCAGGGTTTAGTGGTGGGCAACGTGTAATTTGAACAGCAGGATTACTTAATAAACTTAACTCATATTTAGTGAGGTGAGCATTAGAAAGATACTGTGTTTTTGTTTTTAAGAGTAACGCTTGCACCGCATGAGGTACTGCTAGTATAGTGTCATGTCCTAAAGTCAATGGTGCTGCCATATCGATCAAAACAGCAGCGGCTGCCACCGCTCGTAAACGGGGTGGATAGCCAGAAGCAACAGGGTCAAACTGAGTGCTGTAATGTGCTATAGGTTGATAGCCCCCCCGTGCGCGCTTGCGCTAGCAGGCCCAGGGCAGATTTGCTTTTTTCACAACAGAAGAAAACAAAGGGTTTAGAATAATCTGGGAGCCCAAGAGCAGGTGGGTTTATCAGTGTCATTTTAATAGCCTGAAAGGTGTTTTCATGTTCAGGGGACCAAGGCAGAGGGTCTGCGACCTCCTTTTTTAGAAGCTGTAACAGAGGGGCCAAAATTTTTGAAAAATTGGGCACCCACTGTCTACAATAACCTGCTAGGCCGAGGAACTCCCTGAGTTGTCTCTGAGTTACAGGACAGGGGGCAGTCTGAATGGAGGTAATTCTACTTGGAAGTATTTGACGTAAACCCATAGAAATGATGTGTCCCAGGTATTGTACCTTTTCTTGACAGAACTGCAGTTTAGATTTATTTACCTTAAAACCTCGTTCAGCTAAAAACTTTAAAACTAGAAGTGAATCTTCTATACAAGGCTTAGTATTTTGTGAAGCTATAAGAATATCGTCTACATATTGGATCAATACTGAACGTGGTGGTAACTGTAAATCCTGCAGTTGTTTGTGCATCTCTCTAGAGAATAGGGTTGGAGATTCTACATATCCTTGGGGTAGTCTGGTCCAAGTATACTGTTGGCCCTTATAAGTGAATGCAAACAAATAGTGACTATCTGAATGTACTGGGATAGAGAAGAAAGCTGATGAGATATCTATAACCATAAAACAATGTGCTGTAGGTGGGATACAGCTTAAAATCGTAGCTGGATTTGGTACGATTGGAAAAACAGGCAAGACAGCTTTATTGACTTTTCACAAGTCTTGCACAAATCTGTAAGCTTGTTTACCAAGTTTCCTTACTGGTAGAATTGGAGTATTACATGGACTTGTTGTAGGTACTATAATTCCTTGTTGTACCAAGGCAGAAATGACGGGAGCAATACCAGATGTAGCCTCTGCCATCAAAGAATACTGTGGTACCTGAGGTAATTTTGCTCCTGGTTTTAAGGTTATTTTTACAGGAGTGGCTGAAATCAGAAACCCAACATCATTATTATGAGTGGTCCATAGATGAGAGGGTAATGAATTTAAATGCTTATTTTTATCGAGGTCAGACTGCACACATATTGTTTGCAGAGTGACATTTTCATCTAAAGTAGCCAAAATACTATCTTGTTTATCTGAAGGTACTTGTAAATATACTCCTTTAGCTGTGAAGAAGATGGTTGCTCCCATCTTACAGAGCAAATCTCTCCCCAATAAATTTAAAGGTGCTGAGGGTCCTACTAAAAATGCATGATTGTCTTGTAAAGGTCCCAAAGTTACTGGGACTGGGATGGTATCAGAATATTCAATAGGAATACCAGAGACACCTACCCCTCTAGTTGTGTTATTGCTGCTTTGCCAGTTAACATAGATTTAGTTGCTCCAGTGTCAATTAAAAATGGGTATGGTTTATTTTTGACAAGTAACATAACATGTGGTCCATCTTGATCCACAGGGATGAAAGGGCACAACAGCTGTTGTCTTTGTTCAGGGAACCTTCATTGTGATGGCTGCCAATTGGATGGGGTCCAATTAGAATTCCACTGAGGTGACGTATCAGTGGGTGGGGCAGGTTGCTCAGCCAGATACAGACATTTATTTCTCCACTGGCCTACTTGGCCACAATTGAAACACTCCATCTGATTATTATAGCTTTGGGGTGGGGCTGATCGAGTGTCCTGCCAGTTTTGTCTGTTTTGGTTTTCTGCCCCTTGGTGTCCACCTCTCCCTCTTTCCCATCCTTGTCCTCCCCGTCCACGCTGCCCGAAGGCAGTACACATCTGAATCTGTGCTTTAACCAATTTTTCCTGTAAGTCCTTTTTTCCTGTTCTAAGTGGTCGGAGAGGTATTGCACTTGTGTGACTAATTCATGCAATCCAAGACTAGGCTAGTTTAAACATACTTCCTTTAGCTTATCCCGTACTTGTGGGCGTAACCCATCTATGAAAGCAGCCGACAATCCACTCTGTGCCGGTCCTTCGGTGGGTTCTGGGTAACCAGAATAAGCCTCAAAGGCTTCAATTAGACAATTTAAATATTCGTCCACAGGTTGGTCATCCTTCTGAAGAACTGACATGATTTTGGACCAGTTGGGTGTGGGAGGGACTGTTACTGTAATAGCATCTACTATACGCTGTCTGACCGCTTCAAACCCATTATCCCCTTGTGCATCATGTTTTGGAATCTGAGTAGGGACATTAGCATGGTCCCAAATTCGTTTCATCAGATCAGCTGGTATGACGTACTGAAGAACTGCTCTGACTTCTTCTATTGTAGGATTTTGTAAACAAATATGTCCCGCCAGCACACGCTGGAACTGAGCTGGATTAGTACAGATAGGCGGTAGTGATTTGGCAATGGCTTGAAAATCAACCGCCGACTATGCCCTAGATACTACAATGGTCGGTGGTTCCTGTGCACTTCTAGGATGGGCTGGGTTAGGTACCTCCCTCAAAGGTAACAATCTGTCGTCATCTGACAATTCTGATTCTGAATCTGGATTAAATTTATCTGGCCCAAAATATCCATCCCCACTGTCAATTATAGAGGGGAACTGGCCAAAATGCCTTCGTCGGTGTAAATGTCACTTCCCTTTTCCTTTATAATAGGGTTTAGATTTAAAGTACATTACGGCTTTTGCTTCTTTATGAGTCTTACTATGAGTTCTTGGTCCCTTTTTTCTATCGCTCGTTTCTGGATCAGATTCACTAGACTGACTGTCCACAGCTTGTTCTCTCTCTCTAGGGGTGGAATCTAGTTGCTGTGTTTCGGCTCCTTGTTGAGTGAGGGCTGATACTGCGGGGGTGCAATTGGTGGTGCAGTCGGTGGTGGGGGAAGCCAGGCATTATCGTCTTCTGACAATTCATTTATTTGCAATTTAGCTAATTCCTTTACAGGATAAAGCCCCCTAAAGGGTGGGTCCTTCAAGCATTTACTGTTTACTACATCTAAATTACTAGCAGTGTGTTGTAATTCCCTCAATTGCTCTTTTCATTTCTGCTGATTATCTTTTAGACTACTAATAACCAAATCTTTTTCTCTTTCTTTCGCCTCTGTCATCCAATCATTAAATGCTGCCCATCACAACCCTGGTATTCTTCTCCCTTTTTTCCTTAACTTTCCTTGGAGATTAAGCAAAATATTTTTAGTAAAATTATCATCACCCTTAGTGAGGGTGACCCACTGACTTATAAACATACAACTGTCCCGGGACACACGAAAATACATATAACCAGCTGGTGTACCTCTTTCTGGCTCCTTTATGGTTCCAACACTCGCTCCCATTTTCACACAATAAGCTATACTGTATTTTACAGATTTAGCTATGACATTTTGTAAACGTCGTTTTCCCCACTCTCGTATTTCCTTTCACTCTTATGTCACCAGTTTTTAATTTTAACCCACTCTCATACTGCACAATCAATATTAGAAAAGAAATGCATGCCACTTACCTCAAAACAACTGAATGAGAGGAATTATTACATTTGTATAAAGTTATCAATACCAAATTTTAAAGCAGGCAAGTACAGGAAATGAAAGAAACACTGCCAGAACAGAAAATTCTGTCATGGACCCTTTCACTAGCAGTATTTCGTTCAATCCCCAACTGCCGCAGCTGTTGTCACTTCAGATCCGAGTAAACGGCACCAATTGTTGCATTTAGCATTGTACCTTAAATGAAGACAAGACAATTCTTCCTCTCTTTCAGTGGTGTTTATTACACACGTGTCGGAGCCTCATGGAAAGTACCAGGGAGACTCTGTGAACAAAGGAATGCATAAGCTTATATGCTGGTAATACTGCTGACAGTACAAAAATATAAACTACACCAATTAAATTAGTACAAAAGACAATTAACCAATCAGTGGTTTACCCGTAGGCTTAAAGCAATTCACATTACTACATCTCTAGGCAGAAAAAGAAAATCGGATGCACTTCCATATAAGGCACATTTCCTGCTTTCAAGCAGGCTCTTGTTTTTCAGTACTTTTCCACTATTTACAGTTTACTCAGAGTTCGCAGTACAAAGTCCATCTTAATGCATGCAGATTGTCACATACTCAATTTCCTTAGGCACATACTTTGGCAGTTCATATTCTACACAATAATTAGAATTATTTACTTCGTTCACTTCAAAAAATGTATATTTCACATTCTTTAATTGTGTCAATGTCTTGCGTTAATAGCACTACTATTTTAAAATGTCTTTAATTGCCCATGATTATTAATGGATGTTTCTCTGATTTTGTTGAGATTTGTACCTGATTCAGTCGAGTGCTATGATGTAATGATTTGTTTATAAAACAATGTTATAATATTCAGGGCTGAGAAACTGAAGTAGTGATATAGCACAAAAAATATTTAAAAACTAAAAACTACTTTATTAATGGCGAAATATAGGTCTAAATTACCTTGTGTTTTGGTGGCATCTTTCAATCAAACGGTGGGCGGTGCAGTCAAAATGGTCACAGGTGGGGTTTGGGCGGGGCTTGCTACTGCGCATCTGGTGGGTTAATACACTTCAATTTTGCCGAATAATGACTACCAGAGTCTTTACATCTCCAAAATCATGCATAACTTTTAATTACCCTAATTCATGTTAGTTGGAGAACAACCAGATTTTGAAAATGGATTTCCTAAAGACTAAGTATGAAACTGTAATGTTTGACATTACAGACTAATCTTCAGTGATTTACCAGAAAATCAAAACATTTTATAAGGAGAAGGGTAATAACTGACAAGCTCGGTAAAAATAAAACCAAACACTTGAAAAGGCTGCAGACAAATGGACCAAGTAAAACAGGTTTACCTGACCTAATATCCTTTCTTTGCGCTTATGTCCAAATGGAAAAAATCCTTAAATCCAAATGTCGACCACACCGTGTTATTTCAAAGTGAAAAAATGTTTATTCAAGCGATACTAACTTCAATAGATTTTGGTTAATTAAAACAACACAAAATAAAACGCTTTTCGTTTCCAACAGTTCAGAAACTTTTTCAAATCACTTGTACTCCGCCCCTTTTCTCCTTTTTATTGTGATCATGACATCACATATCTTTAAAGGTACAAGTCTACCTAAGATACAATACGCTTTTAAAATATCAAAGTTGTATATTACTCTGTCACATATTATCAAGTAAAATCACATAAAATAAGCATTTTCTGCCCTTCTTTTATCTATCTAACATCCAAGAGGGTTCATTGTCAAATGAAAAACTTAAAAGTTCAACC
The DNA here is from genome assembly GCF_019279795.1 of Protopterus annectens. Lineage (NCBI taxonomy): Eukaryota > Metazoa > Chordata > Ceratodontiformes > Protopteridae > Protopterus > Protopterus annectens. The sequence goes on from NC_056744.1 coordinate 1,309,599,804, forward strand.
TCGTAGCTTAGTACATATAACACGGTGTGGTCGACATTTGAATTTAAGGATTTTTTCCATTTGGACATAAGCGCAAAGAAAGGATATTAAGTCAGGTAAACCTGTTTTACTTGGTCCGTTTGTCTGTAGCCTTTTCAAGAGAAGGGTAATAACATGAGGTGAAATCAGGGAGAGTTGAGCAGTATGAAGTAATTAATGACCAGTAATATTGGTTTCATATTTTTTCAATCTGATGATTTTTCTTGTAGTGTGGGTGGCCAGTTACTTCCACAGATTTCATTATCTGGGTGTCATTTTTTTCTTGATTTTCAGTTGGGCAGCTGTTGCAATAGCAAGTTGTATATTGTATTATATTATATTATATTATATTATATTATATTATATTATATTATATTATATTATATTATATTATTTTAGGTGATATTGAAGATGGCTAACCCACCAGATGCGCAGTAGCAAGCCCTGCCCAAACCCCACCTGACACATTGCAATGTAATTAATATTTAGCATCTGTGCCGAAAGCAACCATTGTTTTATTGTAGACATTGTAGACATTCACTACCAAAAAATAAATGTTTTACTAGGGACATAAAACTAAAATGCCTGTTGTACATCACATTTCAGTCAGTCAATCGGGCAGAGTTCACACCACAAAACTGTTTCTATAAACGATACTGTTATTAACGGCTAAAATTGTTTGCAGTACCAGCACAGTTGCACAGCACTTGCCCCCCTGAAAAAGGAGAAAAAGTAATAATTTCGATGAGGATGGGGTTCGTTGTGTACATGTATATTTTGTAAGGGACTGTGTCTGGCAAAGGAACCTGCCAAAACATTACAGAATAATTTCAAACCCGCTGCTTCTTTTACAGTACAAGGCATTGCTGATGTCTTGCTCTTTAAAGAACTATTTTTTTGAAGCCCTGAATACTACATTACAATGCATTCCGTGTCAATCATGGTGCATTTACATATTGAAACTCTGCTCGCCGCCTTGTCAATCAAGCAGGCCATGTCCATTCCTGCACGAACCGAAGGGTGGGTTAACCATCTTCAATGTTGCTCATTATTCTAGTATAAACCTATGAATCTACTAGTTATGCGCAAAACATGGCCCAACAATACACTGAATGTAGCATTCATATTTATTTCTACCTACAATATATATTCCAAATTCAAGATTGACATAAATAATGAAAGACAATTTAAATAACCTCATACATAAAAACATACAACTAACCTGTAGCATCCTTCACTAAGCATGTAAGCAGGTAAGCATGTACCAGAATGTTTCACTGGAGCCATCCATGTTCTTGTGTGAAGTGCACCATTGTTTCCTTTGAGCCAGCAGGAAAACCTACCCAGTATCTGAGCAATAAAACATGGTCACAATCACTTTCACATACAGCACCAGGAGGTAAAGTGACAACTCTGGTTTCACAACCCCTCAGCAAAACTAATTCTGAACTTATTGTCACTATCCACAAAAGGAAAACACAATAAATATCATATAAAAATATCTAACTAATAAGCCACACTAAAACCTTCAACAATGACCACATCTTTTCAGTTGAGCTAAAATCCTGCAGAGCAAAGCAAAAAGAATACGGTAAACCTAAAAAAAACATACTACCAAGCAATCAGTGAAAAAAATAGCCAGTTAGCAATGGAGATAACACTCCTCCATTAACACAAACACACAGTGAAATTACTGCACACTCATAGTGCAGGAAAACTAGCAACCTGTAAAGAATTAAACCTGTAATACAAAGATTTACACTTTGCAACATGCAAACAAGAAGTACATCACATACTGCCCACTTAAATTTCTCCAGTAATGAAGCCAAACATGAGATGTCATCAATAACATACAGTTTAAATCTGAATCTCCCAAACATAGAAATGTTCACTTACCTGTAATGTACAAGTGTGTATCCTAAACAAGTCCCATTAATTCTTCGAGCAGCCATCTCCTCAATGTTAATTGCTTCTCCAGATGGCGTACACAGACTTTAAAGAACAGCTTAACCAGCAGAATATCATCATTATCTTAAAAATTAACTCCAAAATTCAAGTCACCTTTAGCAAATAGTGACAGTCATTTATAATCCCACTGTCACCAACCAGAAATAGAAAAATTCTTAAAAAAACAGTATTAATTTAATAAGAAATGCTGCACTAACCTCTTGTCCAACCTTCCCTTATGACTGCAAGTTCCACAACTAAGCAGAATTCTGTAGAAAGAGACAAGCATATTTCATAAAACAGCATACTCACCCTAAACAATTAAGCCAAGCCTTGTTTCTCCACATAATGCATGACTTTACTACTTTGAAATGAATGCATGAATAGATTACACTGGTTAACACATTCAGATAAATACATACATTGAAATGCATACATTTTTAACAGCTCAGCATTTAAATGTCTCATTCAATGAAAGGAAAGTGAATACCAAGCCAGAAACCAATGCACCTTATTAAGTAGGATATGACCATTTTCACCTCTGCTGGCACCCATTGTTTAATCCAGTATGTCCAAGATCAAAAACACTTAACAGAAAGCCAAGGATGACTGTAGCAATTATAGAATAACATGGAAAACCAATTGACTTAGGCTTCTCTTACCACAAACTGAAAATTATGTAACTATTTTTTATATAATTAGTCTATGTTTTAGTTAATGTAATAAACTACAAGAAACTGAATTTTGCAGTGCAGACTGGCATCTGCAGTAAGTGATAATAAACCTATGTATAAAGTTGTAAAAGCCCTGTTTATAGACTTGTAACACACTTGGAACAGATGTGAAATAATAATTTCAATGAAAATCAAGGGAACCACAAATAACAGCTAACCAAGAAGAAAGCCGAGAAACAGAGGCTGGCATGAGGGCAAACACGTTCTTTACAATGACATGCTTTATAAAGCAGGACAGCAGGAATTGGTGTTGATAATAGCTGACCTGAATGCACATATCAGGATAGACAGAATAGGATATGAGGACTGCCTGGGTCCACATGGGTGGAATACAGATGGAGAGGCCACTCTAGACTTCTGTCTGGCAAATGGCTTGATAGTATAGGACTTGCTTCTACTAAGGAAAGGACAATGGGGTACAATCAGTGACTGTAAATGCATCCCCAGTGAAACAGTAAGCCAACAGTAAAAAATACTGGTTGCCACGATCAGTTGCAAGCAGTGGTCAAAGAAGGCTTCCAAGGTCAATAGAGACCAGGCTAAAGACCTAGAAGATGACTGGAGAGAAATCACAACAGTTCTAGGAATTTCTTAGGGCTCTATCACCTCAACAAGAAGAGGAAATAACTGGAGTTGAAAAGGACTTGACTGGAATCCCACAGGGTTTGGTCCTGGGTTTTCTCCTGTTTGGTATCTACTTCTCTAAAGTCTAGGCTAACATGAAGGGACTCTGGCTGACAAAAGTTCGCAGACGGTTGCAAGTTAGGAGCTATTATGAACTCCCTAAGTGATGTTGACATCCTAGAGAAAGGCCTCACTGAGACCAATGACTGATGTCAGAACCATGGCATTAAGCTAATTTGGATTCATAGTTTGCTTCGGATGACTTCACAAAAAGTCTTATTTGCTTGTTTAAGCTGAGGGGACAGTGTTTCCAGTTTAGGGCTTACTCCCTCTTATTCTTAGACAGCAATTTCTTCCTGTTATTGTAAAGCCTGTTAATGGCAGTTGTTCACTATGCAGGTTTGCTCTTCCTTGAGGAACTTGTTTTGGTCCTATCAGGTACAGCCAAGTCAATGCAGTTATACAGATAGTTGCCAGTTCCATCTGAGAGAGGAGGTGCAGTGAAGCCATTTATACCATCCTGTCAGAGGTTATAACTCTCATTTGGAGAAGTTTTTTAGTTTAGTTACTGCCGGGGGGGAGGGGGGGGGTAGGTGTGATAATTACTTCAAATGAGACTGATCTGGGATCAGATCACACCAGGGAAGACCTCACAGTGGGGGTGCTACAGTGGTCCCCCATATTGGTAAGCACCAGATCCAGGATGTTGGTACCCTTTGTGGGGGTGTCAACCAGCTCATCCAGGGCATTGGAGTTAAAGTTGAGGAACCTTTGGGCAAGTGAGTTTAAGCACAAGTAATTTACCCAGTCAATGGATGGGTAGTTAGTCACCTAAAACCATTGTGTTTGAATGTATCTTAATAGACACAAGTAGATCCAAATAGGCAGAGTGGGTGTCCTGATTCACGGAGGGGGTCCTGTAGCTGGCAATGAGTTAAATAGGTGTCCTGCCAACAGTTAATTACACCTGAAGTATTTCCAGGAAATCATACTGCTTAAACAATCTGGAGGTGTATTTATCTTTAAGGTATTTTGATGCACCACCTCCTTTAGTTTTCTGATTGACACCCTTTACTCAACCTTGATTGGGCCCATCATTGCACATAATGTCTCCTTTAGCATGTATCTGTTCAGACACATGCAACAACTGGAGTTCACACAAAGTTACCTTACTAAAAGGATACACAGCCTAAACAACAGGGTCCTACATGGAGTGACTGAAACCCTTGTCAATATAGTCAGTATCCTACAGAATCCAAAGAAGTGACCTGTGTCTGGCATAGAAGGCATACTCTGACCTATTACTAATGGATTTATTGCACATCATTAAGTCAGATTTCATCAGAAATACTTTGCCTAGGCATTTAAACCTCTTCTGCAACATTAATAGAACAGTTTGGAGGAACAGGTATATTTTGCAGAGAATACCACTACTGTGGAACAGACTCGCCATCCACATAAAACAAAGTTCATACCTCTCCATTTTCAAGTGCAACCAAGGTATATGGATGGGAAACATAAAATTTAGTATAAAATAAGAAGGCGTGGTAGCTGGAGTATAAAAAACACACTTTTATTACCAATAAAATAATAAATAATTTAGGTAAGCGCTAAGCGAAAGCACTTATCTAAATTATTTATTATTTTATTGGTAATAAAAGTGTGTTTTTTATACTCCAGCCACCACGCCTTCTTATTTTATACTATTTATATTTTTGGGTTTGTTGGTTCCACCACTTTCTTCTTATTTTATTAAATATAAAATTTACCCCAGAACTGCCCCGTGCACTACAAATGGGTAGATGCAACTCCTAAATGCTTTGTCCCATGCAGGAGTCCACTCAAAATTATCTGTGGTATGATCCCAGTTATTCTCATTAGAATTAATATTTAATTATCAACATTGGGACAGGTAAGCCCAATCTATAACTTATTGGGATAGGTTATTTCAAACACAAAAAGGGAAATTAGCTAGATAAAGTTGCCAGCAAGAGCAGCTATCCTAGTACTTACCTTACCTATGAACCTATAATCTTACATTTGACATGCACCTTCAAAAATGCATACAAACTCACCAAAATCTTGGAAAGTTTTAGAGATCCAAAAACTTTCTGACCAACAGAACTAAGGCTGCACTCACCACTATGTAGCACCTACCATCACTAGTTTATGGAGCACTCATTCTTATCAACTTCTAGCCAGCACAAAAAGCAAAGAAAATAGCCGCAAATGCACCTTTCAGAACCCAATACTGTATAGCACTGGAAGCCTAAATTGATTAGAACTAACCCATCAACTAACATCTACAGAGCTTCCTCCCACCTACAATATTAGTCAGCAATCATCTGCTTGTCCTAACACTAAATAAGTACCATTCTATACGACTATGTTCATACTCCATCAGTATGACTCAGTGAGGAAAAACCTTTCTATTCACAACCCTATAAAATCTGCATGGTAAGATCTTTCTTTATACCATGTTTCTAAGGCCTGGGACTCCTTACCTATATCCATCATATCAATACCCTCCCTCCAGTCCTTCAAAACAATTCTGAAATAGTTCTTAGCCAAAATGTGTCTCTGTTTTTGCTCAACCTCAGGATAACAGTATTTCTAAATATGTACCAGTTCATATTCCTGTGGACCATGCTGATTGGTTCTGCCATAGGCTGCTGGCTGCCTGCTGCTCGTGTGTTCAACCCTACCCACAACAGTCCAAGAAACCACCCCTAAAGGACATCCATTTGGGACTCTGCTATAACACTCTGAGGAGCTTTCAAAAGACAGCCACCCTCAGGATAGAGTTTAAAGTGTATGTAATGTTACTTATTTAATAATACTGCTAAAAGTGTTTACTACCATACTTATTTAACAAACCTGCTAAAAGTGTTTACTACCATAGTGTTACTTTTCCCCATGCTTGCCAAGCAGCCTACAGCAGTTCCTTCATTTTATCTCTTAACTCTCTTACCCCTAAGACTTTTGTATTTTACCACTAGGTGACACTGTTCTATGTCTTCAAGGTAGGATCCCATAGATCCTTCTCTGTCTCTCCACCAAGCTATCCCCCACTCTCTGGCTTATTTTACCCTACTGACCTGCTTTGACTTGTGCTTTGCTTCTCTACCTTACTCCCCACAACCTAGACTTACCCCTGCTGACCCTCTTCTTTACCTACTTTCCCATATTCTGCTACAGCTGGCTGATTGGTTACAGCCAGACATCTTCTATCCTGCTCACTCAGCTCCTTTTCCCTCCTTCCCAGCACTACCTTCCCTTCCTGTTTCCACCTCCCCTACCCCCTCCTACCCTTCTTGCCCCTAGTTTTCATAGTGACCTATAGTGACTCTTTATTGTAACTGGTCCTATCCCTCCTTCCCAGCATTACCTCCCCTTCCTGTTACCTCCTGTCCTACCCCCCTCATCTTCCTTTCCCTTCCTGCCCCTAGTCTTTATAGTGCCACTAATACCCGCTGCGCCATTTTTAAAATATTCATGTGGACCACGCTGATCGGTCCTGCCGTAGGCTGCTGGCTGCCTGGTAAGTGCTGCACATGTTTCAAGATTGCTGCATCTTATTCAATAGCTGTTAAGCTACATTTAAGCTCTAACTCATACCTAATTGCTGCTAGGGATAGTGTTGCAATGATACAAATTGTTGTTACTTTCTATGCGGTAGACCTGTGACAAGCTGTGCGAATGGGATACAGAGAGGTTTATTTAAATGCTCTGAATGTTTGCCGATACTCGGCTCTCTAAAAGAACCAAGACTTTATACATTGTTGCACAAGTTACAGAGCGGTTTATTCAAATGCTCTGAATGTTTGCGGATAATCGGCCCACTAAAGGATCCAAGACTTTATACTTTGCTGCATATGTTACAGAGCGGTTTATTTAAATGCTCTGAATGTTTTCTGATTCTCGGCCCTCTAAAGGTACCAAGGCTCTGTACATTACTGCATAAGTTACAGAGCGATTTATTTGAATGCTCTGAATGTTTGCCGATACTCGGCCCTCAAAAGGAGTCAGTTGTCTATAAATTGCTGCATAAGTCAATAAGACGATCTGAAATTGCAATTGTGTTGGCTGCTGTGTCCCCCCCCCCCCCAGCATCTGCTTACCTACCTCAGCTCCAATTGAACCACTGATCTGCTTGTATTGAGCTGTAGTATACAAAAGCCTTTTGCCTCCCCTCACAGGCATAACCTGCATTATATGGCTTTATAGTCAGTTTCCCTGCTCTACTTGGAGTTTATTCAAAGGAAGATATAATGTGCTTCTGACACTATTTTCAGTTAATGGCATGCTCTACGTGTTAACCGCTTTGTACAGTTCTGTAGTCCGTCCTCCTGCTCTATATTAAGGGTATTCAAGGCTCGTAATTTAAACTAATGTACTTACATTACTGAGCCAACACTGTTACAGTTAATGACATGCTCGATGTGTTAACTGCTTTGTATGGTTTTATAGTTGGTTTTCCTGCTCAATATGGAGTTTATTCAAGGCTCCTAATTTAAACTAATGTACTTACATTACTGAGCTGCAGTATACAAAGACCTGTTGCCTGCCTCCATGAGCATTTACCATCATTGTACTGTTTTATGGACTGTTTTCCTGCCCGATATGGAGGGTATTCAATGGAACTGTAGTGTGCTAGTGATGTTGCTGTAATCTGAATACATGGTTTATTTGTTATTCTTCTGTGTCTACTGCTAGTTGTTTGCTACAATAAGAGCGGTTACATGAGACACGCTCACAGTCTGTTAGGTTGCTTAGGTGCATACTGCCTGCATATAGTTCTCATTTTATTTATAATCTGCAAGGGTCACTTTGTTTTACCTCAATATGTACACTTAGTAACTGTGTTATCTGCCTTATTTGTGTAACTGCTACGAATGTTATTTGTTTATTTTAATTGCCTATATGTGCTACAAACCTGTATATGTTGAATTAGCTGGCTGTACTTTCCTTATTTTAGGAACTGCTACAAACATTTTTGACTGTTATCTGCATTCTCAGTTAAGGTCATAGTTGTGATACTCTGTTCTACAAACAGTGTTTTGTTAATTCTCTGCTGCCTCTTTTCCCCTCTTTCTCTATACTCCCTGTTCCCACTGTACTAAAGCCCTTTGTGTGCATTTCTTCCTCCTCTGCTCAACTAATGCTTGTGTTGTTCTGTTCTTCTACCTACAGCTGCTCGTGTGTTCAACCCTACCCACAACAGTGCAAGAAACCACCCCTAAAGGACATCCATTTGGGACTCTGCTATAACCCCCTGAGGAGCTTTCAAAAGATAGCCACCCTCAGGATATAGTTTAAAGTGTATGTACTGTTACTTATTTTACAATACTGCTAAAAGTGTTTACTACTATAGTGATAATTTTTCCCATGCTTGCCAAGCAGCCTACAGCGGTTCCTTAATTTTATCTCTTAAATCTCTTACCCTAAGCTACCCTTTTATATTTTACCACTAGATGACACTGTTCTGCTACTTCAAGGTAGGATCCCTTAGATCCTTCTCTGTCTCTCCACCATGCTATCCCCCACACTCTGGCTTATTTTACCCTACTGCCCTGCTTTGACTTGTGCTTTGCTTCTCTACCTTACTCCCCACAGCTTAGATCTACTCCTGCTGCCCCTCTTCTTTACCTACTTTCCCATATTGTGCTACAGCTGGCTGATTGGTTACAGCCAGACATCTTCTATCCTGTTCTTCCCTCTCCGTTCGCCCTACGGGCTCACTCCGCTCCCCTACCTTGCCCCCAATTCCCACCTGCCCCCACTACTCCTACATTTATTTTAACACCACATCCCTCCCTCTCTCATTCTACCAATCACCTCTCTCTTCAACCCCACCCCTTCATCTCCACCCACCTCTCACAACCACTCCTCCCCACCTACCAAAGTCCCTACAACAACCACTTTTACTCCATGTTACCTCATATCCTCTACCATGCCTAGTCACCTACCTCAATCCATCCTCATCCCATCTATCTGCATTCTACTCTTCCTCCCAGTATACCACACCACCTCCTACTCCTATAGCCTACTCTACCCCCCTTTCCTATCCTGCTCCACTACTCCCAACCTCCTTTCTTTTTCCACTAAAACACACTTCCACAACATATCTTCCTTTCTAGTTCAACCCAACCCACTCCACTACTTCAAAATTAAAAGTTTTCCCACTCAACTAAATCCTACAAACCTAAACCAATACCTTACTGTCCACAATTCTTAAAGACTAATTCAAAAATACTACTGCCCTACCTCAGCTACCTCTGCTTAGTTGGAGACATACATCCTAACCCTGGACAAACAGTTCCTCTAGGCCCAATCCCCTTACCTATAACAACACTGCTAACCATAAATACCTCAAATTCTTTACCATCAATGCCCAACGTTTAAGAAATAAAGTAACCCACTTCCATGCTTGGTTAAACCACAACCTACCTGACATTGTAGCCATCTCAGAAACCTGGTTAAAACCTCATATTGCCGACTCTGAAATCCTCCCTCCTGGATTCCAATCCCTCAGACGTGACTGCTTAAAAAGAAAAGATGGCGGGGTTGCCTTAATCTACTCTAACCTACTATCCATCACTCCCTACCCAAACCCTATCCCCCCATTCAATAATGCAGAACTAGTAATAGCCCTATTAAAATTAAATAGCCACAAAAGCATCTGTATCATTGCCCTCTACATCCCCCCTGGTAACAACACCACTACTCTTGAGAAAATTCTCCTCTGGACCTCTACCAATATTAAGCATGAGACCATCATACTTGGAGATGTAAATATTGATTGGAATCGAGTCAACAGCCCTAATCCCACCTTATCCATCAGTCTATTTAACTATACCCAATTAATTAACTCCATTACCAGATCCAGTAAAACAAACCCCCCAAGTACCACACTAACCTGGATCCTAGCATCCCATCCAAATAAAGTCTTCAACTCTGGCATTACACCCGACCCTATAGGAGACCATTTTCCAGCTTTCATCCACCGAGCTACCCACTCCTCTCCTCACTTACACCAATATATTCAAACATATAACCTCACAAACTTTAATCCAACTATCTTCTCAAACGCCCTAAAACAAACTGGAACCCCCTAAAAACTCTTCCACTAGGCAATGCCGTAGAATATTTCAACTTTACCCTCTTAAACATCCTCAACTCCCTAGCTCCACCAAGAACCAAAAGAATAAAAACCAAAACCACCCCATGGTTAACCAAAGATACCAACAAATTATGCTACAAAGAGACAAATCCTAGAAAACATACCATCAAACAAGCAATCAGATACTCTTCTTAAATATAAGCAACTCCGCAACAAAAAAAAACAAATCTACAACTACTAAAAAAACAAATCATCAGAGACAAAAAGTCTTATTATATTAAACTATTAATATATATATTATATTAAACTCCAGTCTAACCAATCAAAAAGCACAAAACATTTCTGGAATTCCATTAATTCTCTCCTCAACCCAGGTATCAAAAACAACCCCTGCCCAGACTCCAGCAAATCTGATCCTGAAGTAGCCTCTCTATTCAACTCCTTCTTCACCAACTCCATAGCAGAACTAACTAAAACCTTCCCTAATAATAATTTTCCCTCAGCCTATCCAACCACCCTCATCACCCATACAACCCACTGCCCCCAGTCCTCCTTCAATATTCGAGCTTAAACCCATAACCTCCCACATGAAAAAAATTACTCTCTAAATTAAAACCATGCTCCAATGCCCCTGACAAAATCCCATCCTCCTTCCTAAAAATTGCCGCAGACGACATCGCTCTCCCCATTAGCATCTTTATAAATAGATTGATGCAAGAATCTTATGTGCCCAAATGATGGCGTTCTGCCTTTATTCTACCTCCCCATAAAGGAGGCAAAAACAACAACATCTCAAACTTCCACCCCATAGCTATCCTCGCCCCCCCATCTCAAAACCTCTGGAGAAATGCATCCACATCCAGCTTATGCCATTCCTAACCAATCACCAACTAATCACTCCAAACCAACATGGCTTCCGTCCTGGCCATAGTACTATCACTGCACTTCTCTCCTTCTTAGACACAATAAATCTGGCCCGTGACTCTGGAAAAATAGTATCTACAGTTCTACTAGATCTCCCTAAGGCATTCAATGCCATCTCGCACACCCGTCTCTTAAATCATCTTTACAACCTTAATCTCTCTCACAATACCTTATCCTGGTCCTCAAGCTACCTCTCTGACAGATCTCAAGCTGTAAAATGGGGGAAGGTACCTCAGCCTTCCTTCCTACCCCCACTGGGGTACCCCATGGATCTATCCTCGGTCCAATGCTGTTTAAAATCTTTATTAATGATTTCCACAAAGCCATACCATATACCAAAATTGTGCAATATGCAGATGATTCTACCTTAATCTGCTGCACCTCTAACCTCCCTGAGCTTCAAATTAAGACCCAAACTGCTTTCTCTACCACAGAAAATTGGATGCTTCAAAACCACCTATCACTAAATGCCAGTAAATCCAAAATTCTATTGTTCACTCACCCAAAATCTACCCTTCTTGATAAAAGTTCATTCCAAATTAATAGCCAAAACAACTCTACTATTGAGGTTGTTCCCTCTGCCAAACTACTTGGGGTTACCATTGACGAACACCTAAAATTTGACACTCACATCCAGCAAAACATCAAGAAAACCCACATAAAACTAGGTATGCTATACAGGAACATCCACTTTCTCTCTCCTTTCACCAGACAAACCATTGCCACTACCTATCTACTCCCCTCACTAATGTATGGCTCTCCTCTATTAACAAACATATCTGCTGCTCTTACCTCAAAATTGGAAGTCTGCTATAATAAGATTTCTAAATTTGCTACCAAAGCCAAATTCTCCTCCCATCGTTACATTACCCTTCATTTGTTAAATTGGCTTGAACTCTCTAACCATCTTGAATATCTTCAAATAACTGCAGCGCACAAACTAATTTTTCAACCAACTAAATGCCCTGCTCTCTCCAACATCCTTCTACCTTACTCCCCTCAAAGAACTCTTAGATCTACTCACCAAAACCTAATCACTGTCTGAAAACCCAACCGTCCTGCTGGTCAACTACTGCTATCCTTTTCCTTAGCTAAAAAATGGAATTCTCTTCCTTCCTCTCTTAGGACTTGTGAAAACTTTGAAAGTTTTAAAACTCAGCTACATGCTTTCCTTTCCTCTAACAAGAAATGCAACTGCATGCTCCCCACCTAGTCTAATATTTCACTCCTTCCCTAAACTCCTGGCTAACTCTGAGTACTATCTAACCTTAAAAATGTACATATTGTAAATATCTTAATTGTACTATGTAACAAAAGAACCTATGCCTGCTCTCTAATATGATATGAAATTGTAAAATGTATTTTCTACACTATGGTTGTATCTGTAACTAAACTTTGTAATTGTGGAGCTTTTCTGTTATCTGTAACTAAACCTTGTAATTGTGGAGCTTTTTTCCTTGGGCCTCCACTGAAAACGGGCTCCCTGAGCCCATCAAAGGTCATCAAACTGGAAATCAATACTAAATAAATAAATAAATATTCATACCTTACCCCTCCTTACTCCCCCTTTTGACTCACCTCCTAACTTTATCTAGATATGTAATAACATCATTTCCTTGACTTCATATGGCAATACCTGTATGTATTATACTAGTTTACCTTTAACTTCTAAAAACTGTCTAAAATGTCTCTAATAATTAAATTTTTGTTGTATAAGCTGTCTTTGTTTTAACCAATTTTGTAACATTATGTCCACTATGGTATAATCATTTAAAGTGTAGATGTTTTGATTTATTTTTGAGGCTTTTAAACTTGTTTTCAAAATGCTTTTGAAATACGGTGTAACTTTTCTCTGTGGGCCTCCAATAAAAATGAACACTTACCCAGTTAGACTTTCCCAGTAGTCAGACGTCAGTAAACAAATATCATGGTTAACCTTGTCCTTACAAATGTTTCCTCTGCCTACATCCCAGTAATATAATATAATATAATATAATATAATATAATATAATATAATATAATATAATATAATATAATAGACTTGTGATTGCAACAAGAACCCAAATGAAAACCAAGAAAAAAATTATACCTAGATAAGAACATCTGTGGAAATAACTGGCCACCAACACCACAAGAGAAATCATCAGATTGAAGAAATACGAAAGCAATTTTACTGGTCATTAATTACTTCATACTGCTCAACTCTCCCTGATTTTGCCTCATATTATTACCCTTCTCCTTATAAAATGTTTTCATTTTCTGGTAAATCACTGAAGATTACAGTCAGTCTGTAATGTCAGACATTAGAGTTTCATACTTCTTAGTCTTTAAAAAATTCACATTGTTCGGAATCAGGTTATTCTCCTATTAATGTGAATTAGGATAATATTTAAAAGTTATACCTGATTTTGGACTTGTAAAGACTCTGGTGTGGTGGTCATTAGTCTAGTAAAAACCTATATACCTACTAGTTATGCACAAAACATGGCACAACTATACACTGAATGTATAATTCATACTTATTTCTTCCTACAACATATACTCCAAATTCAAGATTTGACATAAATAATGAAAGAGAATTTAAATAATGTCATACATAAAAACATACACTAACCTGTAACATCCTTCAGTAGGCTTGTAAGCATGTACCAGATTGTCTCACTGGAGCCATGTTGGTATGTGCAGCGGACCTTTGTTTCAATTGAGCCAGCAGGAAAACCTACCCACTATCTGAGCAATAAAACATGGCAATAATCACTACAGCACCGGAGGTGAAGTGTCAACTCTGGTTTCACAACCCCTCAACAAAACTAATTCTAAACATACTGTCATTATCCACAAAAGGAAAACACAATAAATAATGTATAAAAAAGACATAACTAATAAACCACACTAAAACCTTCAACAATGACCACATCTTCTCAGTTGAGCTAAAATCCTGCAGAGCAAAGCAAAAAGAATGTGGCAAACTTCCTAGAAAACCAGACTCAGTCTCTGTTTATAGAAGACATGCCAGCCAGCCTGGGGGTGAATTTACAATTTCCCATTCAATGGTCAAAGTTACTTTTGAACAGGCTTACAGATGGACTCTGCTTCACATGGACGGGAAGCATATTTCAGAGCATAGGGATCCTTTGAGACACACATCTGTCTCAGCAACATGTTCTATTTAGACTGCAAGCAAAGATTAAATCCCTGGATTTAGTGTTTCTGGTGCTGTTTGTTTTGAAGATGTGCAAAAGCTCCATCAGGGATGGATCAAAGGATGCCTTATATGCTAAGCACAGATCCCCACCCAACAATATGGAGGAGTATAGAGACGTGACTTGAAGGTGATTTACATAGGCCAATGAGTTAATATGCTGGATTCTCTTGGTGAGAAACTTCTGTGGGTGTTACAACTGTTGCACATTCTTAGTCAAGTATATGCCGAAGGGGGCATTGTACTCAATGATGGGTCTGGTAAGGGCTATGTAGAGTGGTACTGTAACTTCCTTGGACCTGGATGCCATACCCTTGCTTATAAGTTGGGAAACGTAGAATGATTTTCTTACCAGTTTGGCTGCATGTTGTTGAAAGACCAGATTATGGTCTACATATGTTTCCAGATCTCTAACTACCCTAGTGGTGTCTTAGTAATAGAGTAATTTGTCTGGGTCAATGTTTTCCCAAAAAACACTGTAATGCAGTTTCAATTGAGTTTTAATCTGTGGCTTTGATACCAGTTATTTGCCAGTGCTAAACCTTGCAGGATGTTGGTGTCATGCGGGGAAATTTATGATAGCTCCCAATGTGCAGTCGTCTGTGAATTTGGTGAGCCAGAGGCCCTTGGCATTAGCCTTGACCTCTGAAAAGTAGATGCCAAACAGGACTGTGTCCAGCACAGAGCCCTGTGGTACTCTACTGGTGACCTGCCTCTTGGTGGAGAAGGTCTCACCAGTCCTGACTTATTGGTTCCTATCTGTGAGCCAGCTAGCAGTCCACTGAATAATGCATACATTTCAATAGCTAAACTGCCATACTTGGTTTTACACAGTGTATGCCTTGTAACTACTCTTCCATTCAAAATGCTGCAACTATCTTCCTTGCTTGCATTCAAAAGTTCCCTACTCCATCCAGCCCCATTTTGAACAGACCCTTACTTTTAGTAAACACTGACCTTACTTTAAGTAACACTTCCATTTTCTCTGATCACTGTCAAAGTGAATGCTTCATCTCCCTGAAAATGACTCTCGAAATGGTCAAATCAAGAGACCTTTGATTGCAAGAGTACATAAACAGAGCAGTTTCCTTAACCTGGCACTTCAACACCTGTCAATATCAGAATGTGGAATGTCTTTTCAATTGCTAACTGCATTAGGCACAAGCAACATTGTATAATTACTAGTACAGACTGTATATTTTATGGATAAAGTCCAGCAACTTCATACTTAAACTTAATCACGAAAACAAATAAAAAAGGTAAATGAACATAACATGGACAGCAAACCCATTACCATTTCACTACAGTAATCCTTAATCAGTGCCACTAAAACAGGAAGGCATTCACCCCCTTCCCCAAGGGTAGCTATACCATAATTTGGTAGGAAAGGGTAATGTGCTCACTTTTGATTTGCTGTAAACTTACCTAACTCCTGGGAAGTGTATCCCACCCCCACACACCCCTAATTCTCCTTGAGTAACATTAACACAAAAAATCTGAACTTCCACACGTCAAACACAACACACACTCCCTCCTCTCCCCAAATTAAAAGGAGCCCCAGTCACCTCACATTAAAAAAGGGACCATGCTGTATCTACCAACAGAAATTGTACACATATTACACACATTTGTGTTTTAGAAGACATCCTGCTCAGTAACAAACAGCAAACACTACCCATACAACTTTGTTACAAACATGGTCATACTCTATTTATTCCTACCAACAACTAAAAGCTTCTTTTACAGATCCCCAGCAACGATGCTCTACAATCAACCCCAGGACTGAAACCAAATGCCTGTTCCTCAAACTTACCAGTACAGGACTTGTTTCCAACCCCTGTTCTCCTCTATTAAGCACAAAACCAGCCTCCTGCTGATTCTGGCCTTCACCCTGAGTTCCCCATCGCTCTTCCATGTACAGAACCATGAGCAGTAATAATGGAATGCTACTTAAAAAAAAATAAATAAATAAATAACAAACACTACAATGTATGGTACTGAATGGCATACACATCTACCTCTTTGCTGAAGAATTCTGCTGTTGATGTGGTAGTTAGCAGGAGCATCACTCTTACTGAAAGGGATGATGATAATTCTTTTTGCAGTAAGTTTAAGGCCATGACTTTGGCACCATAATTTGTGTAAAACCCTCTTGTAGGATGGTGACATCATTTGGAGATTCTATGACCACTCCCAGTTTGCAGTTATCAGCACATTTGGTCAACCACAGACCTTTAGTTTTTGTTTGTACTTTGGAGAAATAGATTCCAAACAGTAGAGGTCCTAGGACTGATCCCTGTGGGACACCACTGGTTACAGGTCTGCTGTTGGAGGTGGATTCCCCTATTTTGACTATACAGGTTCTATCAGTGAACCAGTTAGCGACCCATCTAATGATATATGGGTTGATACCTAGTATAATATACCTAGCAGTGAGTTATATAAAAAAAGGTGGATGGCTAAAGAATGCAGTAATTGCAAGTTATCAACAGATCTATGCAATTAAAAAATATCCCAAGCACTGCAACAGCTTGTTAATCCTTGTGTGCACAATATACCACTATGTAGTTTGCAAAAGTTGCTAAACTACAAGGGCTCTACTGCATAAGGTTGGTTATGAAACCTGGGACTGTAAGCTGAAAGGGGCTCACCTCAGCAATCTACCTGTCAAGTTAAAATTTCCCTGTAGAATGTATATTGCCATCTCTACCCCCAAATGCATTCCCATATCCCATCTTTTATGACTGACAAGTTTTAGCAAATGCTTTTGCAGGGGATTCAAGCCTTGCTGCACCTTACAGGTGCTCATTCTAAAACCACACGAAAAGACTCGCCTAGGCAAACTTCTTGCACCAACTCCTAGGGGTGTACTGGGATTGTAGGAGCACACCTCTATAAAAACATTAACTGCATGCATACCTTTTAACTGTTCCTGATTTGGACTCCTAAAATTGGTGATTTTAGTAGACAATGGGTTGAATTACATTTAATACATAATGACAGCAATTAGGGTTAGATGGTCTTACTTCGGAAACTGCATATTTTCTTATGCTATCATCTCCTCATGTTAATAGTGGTAATGCTTTAAGAAAAGTTCCCCTGATCATTTTTTGACTTGCCCTTGATTGTGAGGGTAACAGGGTGATAGTAAAAGCTAGAAACATGTCTCATTCTTCGTTTCTTGCAAATTCAAGAACTAGCTGCCAGTCAAGGAGACCACGCATTGCATAGAATCTGCACTGACCCACAGACTGACGGTTTTCTCATTATTCCCAAATCAACAGCTCCACTTTCAGCAGAGCAGACTAGATGCAACACCAGACAAAAATGGATAACAACACAAGTATTGGTGTTTACATAAACACAATGCACACATGCAGGTATCTGTAAAACAGCAAAATGCACAGGCTGCCACCACAAAATAAAAAGGGATAACAACATAAGTAATGGCAATTATATATGCACAATACAAACACACAGTTATATAGATAACAGCAAAATGCACAGGTTACCACCATAACAGTTTTTTTTCCTGGGGAAGGTGCTCCTTGGTATACCACTCAGCTACCCAATACTGCAAAATGTCTCTGATCTTCCTTTACATTTTTGCCCTGCTCCTAAGAACATTTTTGTTTTTTTGGCAAACTGCACAGGACATTAAGAGTTTAATACTTTTCATTGCTTGCAATTTAAAATGTGTTATGCTAACAAATCCATCTGAGTAGTTTGGGCCTGATTCTACAACCCCCAGCCACAATTACACGGCTTTCCTTACGAGTTTTGAGCAAAATGAGAGCTATGCAGTTCGAACAGGTGCTCCAACATAAAGAAAGATTGTGAACTGTCAAACAGTAATTACAAAAAATATATAGTGTTCCAGCCACTGGGAAACTAGGACAAGCTCCCCAATAAACGTTTTATCTAGATCACTTAAATGCTGCCCCCCCCCCCCCATTATGTCTTATCAGCATCTCCTCTCAGTGAGCACCTAAGGACATACGTGTCTTGATAAACTTGTCAGTTACTGAACTCCCCAAATACAGCAACAGCCTGTTCATTTGTGACCAAACATTAACACAACTATTGGGATAAGACATAACGATATACAACTTCTAATTAAACATTCAACAATGAGAAAAAAATGGTAAAACAATCTTGTTGTGTACGTGGGACGTATTAATGTATAAAAGGGTACCTGAGAAATCAACTAAAAAGAGCCAAAAATAAGGCAAATAATTTGCCCAAAATGAAGGGATGATGTCCTGACTCGTGCATGCAGCAACATCGCCAAAAATCTGGGGTGGGGGGGGGTGGACCATTTTTCTAAATTTATTTATTTATTTATTTAAATTTGTTGACCGGGAGTGTCCGACTGGACGTGGGTCCATTTTCAGCGGAGGCCCGGGGAGAAAAGCTCCACAGTAAAATAAACAGACAGTAGTTACACTGGATTACATAGTGATTAACAATTTAACATAGAAATTACTTACAACATATTTACAGATGAAGAACATAGTACATCAGTAGACAACTAGAATCTTTATCTGTGAAGTACATAACAGGCATTAACAAATGTAACAATGAGAAGTTCCTGCTGTATAATAAGTACTAGGCTTATGAGCATCTGAGCTTGCTATCATCAAGGTAGTTAGTGGAGGTGAAAGAAAGGTAGTAGTTGGATGGGGTGGATGATATTAGAGTGGGAGTTGCAAGGGCATAGCCAGCATGTTTTAGGTGCGCTTTTAATAAAGTTTTGAAGTTGGTGCATGATGGTACGGAGGTAATTGTGGGTGGGAGTGAGTTCCATAATTTGGCTATGGCACAAGAGAATAGTGCTTCACCAGCAGAGTTATTGGCTTTAGTGATCTGCAAGTGATTTTTGTTGCGGGATCTTAGTGGTCTGGTGGTGCGATAGGGTTGGAGTAGATTCTGGAGGGATGGGACATTTAGTGGATGGTTTACTAGTTTGTGGGTGAGTGAGAGTTGATACCACTGAAGGAGGTGAGGGAGTTCAAGCCAGCCCAGTTCAGCAAGTGAGAGACAGTGGTGACTACGGTAGGATGCCCCTGTGGCGAATTTTGCGATTTTGTTGTAGCAGGTCTCTAGCTTGTTTAGATCACATTGCCTTAGGTTGGTATATACTGGAGAGGCATAAAGTAGGGTGGAGATAAGGTGGGAATTTGCTATTGAAATCTTTGCTGCTTTAGTGAGAAATTGTTTATTTCTGTATAATGCTCCTAGTTTTTTGTGGACTTTTTATGGTCATGGATATGTGAATGTCAAATTTTAGTTTATTGTCTAATTCCACTCCTAGCAATTTGGTGTGTTCAGTTGGGTATATAGTGGTGTTGTCTTTTGCTGTGATGTTAAAGTGAGAGTTGTTTTGAGTATGTTTGGTGGGTTGGAAGATGAGTAGTTTAGTTTTGTTTGGGTTGAGTATTAATTGGGCATCGGATAACCATGTTTCAACAGAGGAAAAGGCTTCCTGTGTGACTTTTGCAGTTTGGGTAGGGACTGGGCTGAGCAGATGATGGTAGAGTCATCTGCGTATTGGATGAGTGTGCCATGTTTGGTGGCAGAGGCTAGATTATTGGTGTAAACAGAGAAAAGTAGGGGTCCAAGGATGGATCCTTGGGGAACCCCTATGGAGACAGGTAGTTGGGGAGATATGTCATTCTGCCATACAACGGATTGTTGGCGGTCAGACAGGTAACTCTGAAACCAGTTGGTGACTGATTGTGAGAAGGATAGGTTATTGAGGACAGAGATAAGTTGTTTGTGTGGGACCATGTCAAATGCTTTAGATAGGTCTAGGAAAGTAGCAGAGGAGAGATAGCCATTGTTTTTATGCTGAAGGATAGTGTTAATAAAGGAGAGTAAGGCAGTGGTGGTGCTATGGTTTGGTCGGAAACCATGCTGAGTACTGGAAAGGAGGTTGTTAGTAAGGAGGTAGTGTGAGACCTGAGAGTGTATGCATCTCTCTAGTATTTTGGAGAGTGGAGAGAGAATAGCTATGGGGCGGTAATTGGTTATATCTGTAACTGTAAATATATCTGTAACTGATTTAGGAAGTTAATAAGCTTTGCAACAACCTTTTTCTGACCGAATTACATTTTGAAAAAAAAAAAAAAAGCAGATATTGATGAATTAGTCTGTAATTTAAAAAAAAAAAACAGTAGGAACTACTACTGGAATTTTGGAGTTCACATGGGGAAGCTAAACATCAATGGGACAGGGAACTCTGAGGGGAAGAAAAAAAATATGTGGGGAGGTACTGACTATGATGTCACAAAATGGGAGGTAGTTAATGCAGTGGGAGTCAACGTTTACATTTCTGTCCAAGGCATGAAACTGATTTTAGAAACGAGATAGTGCCCCTTAAAAGGCTGTACTATGGAGTGCAGTTAGATTCTGATGAAGTCCCCAGTTTAGGGGATGAAAGTGCTCAATCTGTGTATTTGTATGTTGGAAGAATAAAAACAGCTTGGACTGAAGAGTTTGGCTGACTGAAAGTGCTTCCTACTGCTTCACAGTGTATGTTTTGGACTTTTTTTAGGTAATTGATGGTTAACAGAGCCCCTATCTATTTATGTTGAACATCAACCAAAACCTGGACACAAATGAGCAAACAGTATAGTCAAGGATACTAAACAGTTCTTGGAATCACTTTCTAACTATACGAGTACAAGGGAAGTCAATATGTCCTTTTATATGGTCACACTTGATGTTAACAGTCTCTTCACAGTTGCACCTAACAACATCAGTATATCGTATTTAAAGCACTTCCTGCAGACTAAATGTGATTTTGCAGATGGAAAGATTAACTTGTTATGTCATTCCTTAGAGATTATATTATGTTACAACAGTTTTGTTTTTGATAATAGCATCTGTTGACAAAGATAGGGTGTAGCCATGGCAGACCCTGTGCCAATAGTTATGCGAACTTGGTAATGGCTGATTAGGAAGACATATATATTTTTCACTGGGATAATCCATATTTACCAGCTATAAAATGTTATGCTCGGTTTGTGGACAATATTTATTTCATATGGGAAGACAACTTGGAATACTTGAAAGATTTTATCTCATATTTGGAAACAACCACTGAATTTTTAAAGTTTACTTTCCACTACTTATCCATGGTTATAGATTTTCTGGATGTAAGACTTGTTAAAGATGAAGAAGGAAATATTAATACTAGTCTATGTAGGAAGGCATGCAGGAAGAATAGTTTATTAAATAGAAATAGCATGCATCCACAACATGTTTATACCAATGTTATCACTAATCAAATGTATAGAATATCAAGACTCTCTACTAAAGATGAAGAATTTACTAGAGCTTTGAAGCAACTGGATAATGAATTTCAACAATATGGTTACAAACAGAAAGAGATAAATAAATGATAGCTAATGCTAACTGTGATGACCCACCACTGGACCAGTACTGAAGGAGCCTCAATCCTTACCACTGGCACCAGTGGGGGACGTTCACTGGGAGTATAACAGGTACACACACAGTATCTCCAGATGCAGCTCTGCATCAAGCACAATAAAGCGCAATTTCCCTTAGGATCAC
The DNA here is from genome assembly GCF_019279795.1 of Protopterus annectens. Lineage (NCBI taxonomy): Eukaryota > Metazoa > Chordata > Ceratodontiformes > Protopteridae > Protopterus > Protopterus annectens. Next base: position 1,309,621,954 of record NC_056744.1, read on the forward strand.
ACAGAGACCGCAGTCAGTCCTGGGCGGGTTTCTCCCTCTTTCTCCAGATACCTAATAAGACTCCCCACTGACACAGCTATAGAGTTGAGTCCTTAGCCAGGGTTCCAGCCCAAGTCCTCCAACACTCTCTCTGTCCAGCCAGTGATTTGTGTTCCTGCCCAAGTAGCTCACACACACACACACACACACACACACACACACACACACACACACACACACACACACACACACACACACACACACACTGGCACAGGTTTACTAGCTATGCCCCCTTCTACCTAAACTATAAGGTAGTTATCCCTGCTACCAGTACCCTCACCAGCTACTTTAAGGCCCTTAACAAAGGGTGTTCAATTTTACTTTGTAATATTAATCTTAATACAAATGATAGTTTGACCAAGAGCAACGCTATTAGGAGTGGCTGACACAGTATCACTGAATAAATATGAACGGGAAAATACTAAGTATATATTCACAGTGACATCAGAGTTCTAAACAAAGGAAACATTTAACATAACATTGATGAACAGGCTCAGACAAATAAAGAAAAACTATATCTAAACTAAGCTTCACTATATTCCTGACTGAATCTAAGAGAATCACCATTCACTAATAACTTACTTAATAGAGCAAGGCAGATGATGTGGTGAATGTTTCTTCTTCTTGTCAGACCCAAGACAGAATACAGAATGCTCAGTCCCACTAAGAGACTTCTCAAAATAATATCTAAGATATTACTTATGTCATAGCTTGCAGATTGACATCATTTCTGGTTATCTGACTTCTAGTTCTCAAGCAAACCCCCTTTGCTGGCAGCTGGCAGTATTTAGCACCTACCCATAAAAATACATACACAAGAGCTTGCTTTTGCTCAGATCTTTGGCATGTGCTGGAAGTAAAACAATTGCATACCTCCATGCTCCCAGAGTAGTCATTAGTTCACCCCAAAGACAATACAGAAAGTTTCCTAGTAAAGATTTTATGTCTCTGGCTGCACTGAAACCTGTGAGATGGCATCTTTATAGCCTAGCCTATAAAGTGATTAAATTTCAGGTATTTTTTTCTAAAGTTTGCTGGACTGAGGTTAACTCTCCAGTTTCCTCTGCTAAATAATATACATTTAAACAGTTACAATAGTGCATGTACATTTCTGTTCTCTCCAGTAAGGCACACTGTGGATACATTTCAAACACAAGCACTTTACAAATACCTTTTCAACACAAACATCTGTACACATCAGTTTGATATACACATGACATAAATTCCTAATACATTTGTAACATTAGCATCTTGTATAAGTCAGTTGGATATTCACAAATGACATATAATTATTTACAAAATTCCAGCTAGCTGTGCTGGCCATATCTCCTTTCGTCACACTAACAATATTAGAAAAACTAGAGTGCAACCATATTATCTTCGTTTAGAAAACACTGCATCCACTAATGAAAAGAGCAACATCCCCGTGGACATACTCGAGAGACAAAGTGGTGTTAATAACAAAAAACAATGAAATAGACTTGTATTAATTTACTCTAGTGACATCAAGTATATATGTGACATCAGGAATAAGTGGAGAATTTTAACAATTGATGTCAATTTGAAAGGTATAGTTGGTGAACAACCTTGCTTTGGATTTAGAAGAAATAAAAACTTTAAAGAATTTTTGTGTCAACCTAAGAATAGTAGCTCTGCAATTAGAAGTAATAGACATGGAACCTTTCCTTGCAGGATTTGTTCCTGTTGTCAATATATTACCAGCAGTAATGAATTTATACATCCATCCTTTGGTACCAGTAATTCTTGCCGTGAATATGCAGATTGCAGCAGCAGGCATGTTATATATATTGCTATCTGTGGTTTATGCAAATGTTTTCATTTCGGCAAGGCAGATAGACAATTCAGAGAACGCATTCGGAAACATGATAGTGATATTAAATTGAAGGATGATAAAAATCCACTCTATAAACATATAGCAGATTCTTCATGAAAATATACGTGGAGGAGATGTTATGCTACGAACAGAAAAATGTGAGATGAATTGGATTGCAGCATTGCAAACCTATTAACCACCAGGACTTAATGCGAGTTTATCTCTTAAATCAGCTCTTAAGGGGCATGGACTCTACAGGAAGATATGATTGGTTGTCATAAGGGAGTGTCCCTATAAGATGTACAATTGGATTGTTCTCTATATAAAAAGGTGGAAACAACTTATAAATGGCAGATCTGAAGAAGGTCTTGGAGAAGCCCAAAAGCACTTATCTTACTTTTATTGTTTTAATAAAGTGTTTTTGTGTCTTAGGTCTTGGTGACCACTGCAATTTGTTTTATACTATATACTGTTTTGCTGTATAGTGGCTCTTTAACTGCTCAACCCCTTCTTCTTGAATATTCACTTTATGTCTATATATATGCACATACATATACACATATTACTAATATTGGTAGCCTTGGTTGGCATTAGCATTACTTGTATTGGTATACTTACTGCTGTTGTTAATGCTAACATACTGTCATTGTTACTATGCATTGATTGTTTTTATTAATTCTGCCTACATCTATTGCTGTGTCTTAATCTTGCTATTCTCCAGATGGGTCTATATCATATGAGCGAATCACACAAATTGTGAACGCTCATAATATCGAACATACCAGACCTCGAAGTGCTTTTTCTGAGATCGCAGTACAGTGAAGAATGGGATATTTGCCCTTTCCTCACTGTAGTGTGATCGTGGAGTTGGAATATATATTTAGCGGGGGGTGTGGGGGGAGCAGCCCCCACAACAGGAAGTTTGAGATCCAGTGCGTTCGATATTATGAGCGTTCGCAATTTGTGCGATTCACTCATATGATATAGACCCCTCCAGATACACAATATGTCAGTGTGTAACAGAGGCTCTGACGAATAGAATGCAGAAAAGTCATACAATTAAGGATCTGTGCCTCTAGACTGCATCCTGTGTTTGGTTCAAGGTTTGCAGTGGTGCCATTACCTAGGTTAGACTTCAAAGCTGGTTAAATAAAACACAAACACTATATCCCCTGGATAATAAAGTGTCAAGAGGTCAGAAAAGGTGATAAAACTCACAGGATATGAAAGAAGGGTTAATGGCTGCACAGGCACTACTCACCCCCCCCAAAAAAATAGATACAGAATGTAGGACTATTTCCCAGTGCTTGTTAATGAACAAAAAGACCATTAAACAATGTGAATCTGCTAATGCAGACTTGTGAACAACGACAACAGTTTTGTTTTGACCAACCAGTGTTACACTGCATTCCTGCCCATAGTACTTGGAAGTGATGTGGTTTTTCTTTTTCCTGCTGTCCCAGCTATTTTACTGTTTGATACCTTCTCAAAATTATTGATTTATTTCTCATGATAAATTCTATTTTTATACAAAATCAAACCTAGAGCTTGTTAGCTGTTTTCATTTTTTGATTAATTGAAACCTAGAACAGTAGGTTTGGAAAGGGGACATAAGTGTTGAGTGAGCTATTTTCACATACATATAAATTCATATTGACATTTGATTACCAGGAAAGTCTGACTGGATAGAGGCCCGTTTTCAGTGGAGGCCCTGGGAGAAAAGCACTAAATTATTACAAAGCATTTTAAGAATAATAATTTAACAATCTTCAAAAATAAAACAAAATCATCTGGAGTTTAAATAATTATAACAAATTAGACATAATATAAAAACATTGGTTATGAATCCATATAGGTTATATGACAATCATTTAATACTTAGAGAAATTTTAGACAGTTATAGAGAAATTAAAAGTAAATTAGTCTAATACAAACAGGAATTGCAATATGAAGTGATGGAAAACCAGGCTTATGGTATAGAGTGAAAGTCAGGGAAGAGAATTTGATAGATATAAGGAAGTAAGTGAGGAAGGGAGAGTAAGGAGCTATAAGGAATGAAAATGTATTTATAATAAATACATTTAAATAAATGGGTGCTAGTCTCAGGACAAACTAATTATAACAGCAAAAAAACAAACAAACAAAAATATGGAAAATACAGACCGGCAGACTGCATGTGTGTCCAGAAAGGACTCAGAGCCAATATAAATTTGGTCCCACCATCTGGAAAATGCAGCACACACACACACAGGTATGATAATTAAATCTGAGTCTCCATCTTACTCTGGATTTCTTATAGATGGGAGAAAGACAGATAAGTAAGTCAGGGTATGATCTCTTAATCTGCACTGACCTGATTAAAACATTTATATCTACAGCTGACTATTGTCATGGAGTCTTGTGATCACAGGTAAATAGGCCCATTCCCTTTCAAAATAGATTAAAGGTTCACAAACAAGAAAAAACATGTTATTTGTAAGGAGGTGATGCTATGATTAAAGTGATTTGCTAGGTCTTATGTGCAGAGATGTCAGTGCTTGGAATCTCGTAGGATCTGACCCCATGGACACAGAGAGCACATGTGGTATATGTATCAAGGCTGGATGTAGTAAGATCTAAAATAAATTCCAGGGGTCTGTCATTCTTTCCTAAAGAAGTAAACCTTGTTATCTCAGAAAGTCTTCCAAACACTGACACAAAAGTCCCACACACTGAGCACCCAACCTCTCATGTGGAAAATACAAAGGAAAGTTCACTAGGTTGTTCATAGGTTGGCCCTAGGGCCTATACAAGCCTAGCCATAACGATTCCCTAGCTATTTCTTCCCACACTGTTTACTTCCCTGGACCCCTGTCTAGCATAATGTAGTCAGAGGGAAATGAAATGTGTCATTTTGTCAGAAGACTTGCAGTTGCCTAAATCTGTTCTAGGCTTAGGATAGGAAAATGTCTTATGACTGAACTGTCTTATAGAGTACTGGAGAGGCTGCAGTAATTTCATCTGAAAGATGTAGGATTATAATTACAGTCTATACCCTAACCAAGAGACCAGCTGTAGATTAATTCATGTTGTGGTGTATAATCCAACAGTAAAAAAACACTGCTGTAGAAACTCACTTTGAGCTTAGTTCAATAATAGGGGACTCTTTTTATGATTAGATTTAGTTGTTCCTGTTACTGGTGAGTTACCAGAAAGTATTAAATAGAGCAATGAAGTAAAAGGAGAAGTGAAATCACTGTCAGGAGGTTTAATCTTTCTGCAGAATATCTGTCCTACCGATAAAAAAAGTATGCTCATGGTTCATAAGTTCACCCTAGGCAATCATTCTGCAGACTATTACAAGCCTGCGAACAATCAAAGGTCAGAATCAAACCTGCATCTTGTATCTGTGTGGTAAAGCCCTTAACCATTACACCAAGATGATTACCATGTAATCTCTGTTGCAGTGACATAAGTAGAATAGCTTGTGGAAGTGTGCAGAGCTGATCTTGAAATTGGGTCTGACATTACAGAAGACAAGGAGGAGCTTGAAAATAACATGCCTTTCCCAGATTTCCAGAGTCAGGTTAAGCAGCTACAAGTGAAAGAGAAAAAGAGAAAGAAGCAGTGTATGAGATGTTTTAATCAGATTGTAGATGTAATAGTAAAAGATGTGTATGATTGTGGGGTAAACTGACCTTTATGTTACTTGGGAAGCAACTCATCCTAGTAAGTGGCCAGTGTATATATGTTGGTACAGGGTCCTACTGGCATCTTAAAAGCATATCTTATGAGCATAAGTACATGAAAACATACTCTGAGGCTCTAAATAAAAATCTACAAAAGCAACAGAGACCTCCAAAGCAGACATCCAAGCAACCTCCACCCCCCAACACAAACCATGAAACATATACTTCACAAAACCAGTGTGCCACACAATCACAGCCCTTAAGGCAAAATAACATACCCAACACACTAGTAATAGGTGACTCTATAGTCAGGCACACTGACGTCCCACTCACTAGGCTGAACAAGGAGAAGGTTACTGTTAGCTGCCTGCCGGGTGCCAGGATCCGCCACATAACACAAGTATTCAGGTCACTCCAGAACAAGTACAGATACGACTCTGTCATTGTCCATGTTGGTGTGAATAACCTGAGCCATACCTCCCTGGACTACATGAAAAGAGACATGGAGGAGCTCTCTGATCACATAGCCCAGGCCGGTATGACCCTGACCCTGAGTAGCATCCTGCCCTCACCAAGAATGATACCACGGTATAAAGAAAAAATTATCAACTTCAACAATTGGCTAAGCTTCTGGTGTCATTCAAAGGGGATCCAGTGTCTGTCAGCCTGGGATGACATGCTCAACAAGCCATGTGGCTTCGCTAGAGATGGCTTGCACCTGTCACCCCTAGGCTTTCAAATACTGGCCAAGGCTTTTGCCACCCCCATAGTGCTTTTTTAGGCAAGGCTCAAAAGACAAACCCACCGCCGTAAATAGCACAAGTAACAAAAAACTGAGGGGTAATGCTACTCAATGCCAGAAGTCGAAACCTCAAAATGCACACACTCGAGGCACTCCTCAGTATGGAGAAAATCGATATATGTGCAGTAACAGAAACCTGGTTTAAGGCTCCAGAGAGCAGCCCAGCACTACCAGGCTACAACTCATATCATACATTTCAGCCACAAAACCCGGACCGAAATACGAAAGGTGGGGGCGTATCCATATTCATTAAGGATATCCACACCTCCAGGTTAGTGGCACAGCACGATGCTTCAAAGATCATCCACGTACAACTAACAATGGCCAAAACTGCAATTCAAATTGTAGCTTGCTACAGATCACCCACCATGTCCTGGGATCCCCATTACGCATTTCTGGAAACACTGGGAAGCATAAAGGTCCTACCAAACACCCCGATATTGGGTGATTTCAATTACCCAAACATTAACTGGGAGAACTACTCAAGTACAAACTCCCTTGCTCAACATTTCCTAGAATTTATAAACTCAAATGCTTCAAATGATCAACTGGTTAACACCCCCACCAGAGGTAACAACATATTGGACCTGGTTAACACCAACATGGGTGACCGGTGTTCCACACTGGAGGTCAGCCCCTTGCTGGTTAGATCTGACCATAAACTAATCACTCTGGATATCCACATTCCGCCCCCACCCACGGTCACAGAAACCACTGTGAAAAACTTTTCAAAAGCAAACTTCACGTTACTTAAGACCGAGGTGGAAAGTTTCAAAGCCCCCATGCTAAAGGATAATGCTGTCCAAGCTGCAAAATCCTTTACTAATGCCCTCTATGAGCACCTACAAGAATGAATGGATCGTGCTATCCCAAGCAAAACCAAGACTCACTCCTTCAAGAAAAGGAAACCAGTCTGGTGGACCCCTAACATAAACAAGCTATACAATAGAAACAAGAAACTTGTACAGAAAAGAGTAAAATCCCAGGAAGGAAAGACATCCCTGATCAGTATCAGCAAGAAACTGTGATCCCTCATAAAATCATCCAAGGCTAGCTTCGAAAGAAAAATTGCCAAGGACTCCAAAGATAACCACAGGGCATTCTTTAGCTATGTCAAGAATCTAAGTGGCAATTCTCATATCTGCTCAGAGTTAGTGCAGAATGGCACAAAATACACTGAACCGACTGACATTGCCAACATCCTGGCAGACAGGTTCAGTGCAAACTTCACCCCCCTTTCACCCCAAAAGGGCCCATAACCATACCAGAAGAATGTAGTGCCCCTGATATCACAGACAGGTTAAAACAGCCCTCTCCAAAGCCAAAAATGCAGCATCAATGGGACTGGACAGTGACCCAGGCTGTGGCCTACATGAGCTCCAAGATGAACTAACCCCCCACCTAAACACACTGTTCAAACTCAGCCTCTCCACTGGCTAGGTGCCCATAGAGTGGCGCACAACAATGGTTATTCCACTCCACAAAGGTGGAGCCACAAAAGACCCCGGGAACTATCGTCGTATAAGCCTGACTAGCTTGGTCTGCAAGGCTATGGAGCGCATCATCATGGATCTCATTTACAGAGAAACTGGGAACCTCCAAACACTGGACCCTACGCAGTTTAGCTTTGTTAAGGGTAGATCATGCCTCCTAAACCTGGGGGACTTCTTTGAGACAGTTATCAAGGCTATTGATTCATTGATTCATTGATTCATTGATTAGTACTAAGCTATCTGCCCTTGTGAGCCATTTTAAGCTTAGCCAATTATCCCTTGTGAGACTCAAACCCTGCACCTTGTGCTTGTAAGGCAAAACGCCTTAACCATTAGGCCACACAGCCTACCTAGACCTCTCAAAGGCCTTCGACACCATTCCCCATTCAGGTGTCATAGACAAGCTCACCAGCCTGAACATAAACCCCTATGTCACAAGATGGGTTGCCAACTGGCTCATGGACAGAACCCACATGGTAGGAGTAGCGAGAGCTAGGTCTGATTCTAAACCAGTTACAAGTGGCATTCCCCAGGGCTCAGACCTAGGACCCCTCCTGTTTGGCATATACTTCTCAGAGGTACAGGCAAGCACAGGAAGACTAAGGCTGACCAAGTTCACAGACGACTGCAAACTAGGGCCTATAATTGACTTTCCGGCTGACACTGACATCCTCCAAAAGGGTCTCACTGAGACAGATACCTGGTGTCAAAACCATGGCCTCAAGCTAAATGCCAAAAAGTGCATAGTCATCCCCTTTGGAAAAAACAAAGTACCCACAAACTACCACATCGGTGGTAGCCCCCTAAATACAGAAGACATAATAAGGGATCTGGGGACCCACATAGATAGTAACCTCTCCTTTGATAATCACATTGCCAAAGTAGTTAGAAAATCCTTCTATGTGGCCCACCTAATCACAAAAGGGTTTGCATCCAGATCAAAAGAGGTCATTGTGCCCCTCTATGCATCACTCATCAGAACTATCATAGAGTACAACGTCCCATTTGGGATGTACCTTACAAGACACCTGCAACAGCTGGAAAGACCACAGAAGTACCTCACCAAGAGGATCACTGGCCTCAAACAGATGCCCTATGCAACTCGACTGAAGAAATTACAGCTGTACTCGGCTGTATACCGCCTACTCAGAGGTGATCTCTGCCTGACGTACAAGGCCATGTCCAACCCAGAATTGATGGACATGCTCCTCCTAAAGAAAACCATATCCCCTTGAGCCACACGATCTAGGGATCTAAACCTCACCACAACAATAAATAGGATGTGCTGGAGGGATAGATTCCTGTCCCAGAGACTTCCCATCCTCTGGAACAAGATTCCAATCTACATTAGCCAGAGCTCTTCACTAACCCTCTTCAAAAGAAACCTTGATGAGTGGATGGGAAACAGAAAGTTTACCCCGGGGATCACTTCAATGGCTCTGCTGGACAGAGGCACAGGGAACTAATCTGAGAGGGCAGCGAAAACCAACACATTCCGGCTAGGCTTATAAATGCCTATGAACCTATTCTGAATACCCTGATGTACAGGGGAAATATAAGTCAAGTAAATTCTGTGTACAACTCTTCCATATGGACTGTTCCCAAAATCACTTGTAAGTATCAATTCATGACAGACTATGGAAAGCTAAAACAGCAGCAGGTCCAGTATAAACTGGCTTTCATATTTGAAAGAAAACAGTACTCCTGGAATAGTTGCTATTTTGAGTGCCTGCACTCACCTGCAGATTTCAATATCCTGCTGCACAAGACCATGCCTGATGCAGAAAGTAGTGGGGATCTGATTTGCATGGATCATAGTAGCACTTTTAAGTAATATCTTACCAAAGAGACCTCTGTGTTAAACCAGCAAAAGAATGCTGGGGCTAATTTGTCCCTCTCAAAAGTACATTGGTTCAGGAAAAAGGTTAACTACCTGGGTTATGAATCAAGACCACTGGTTCAGACTCATTCTTTAGTGCCTCAGTGCAAGACCTTCATGGAGTAACGGTGCTAGAGAATGAAGTATTTTGGGTCTGAACCAGTGGTCTTGATTTTCTTATCTTTGCTAGTTGTCTGGATTACCTGGGTTATGAATTTGGACAAGATGGGCTCTGCAAAGCAGAGGCTATCCATTGTATCAGCCCCCTAAAAAACCCCGAGGGAGCTAAGAAACTTTCTGGGTATATGCAATTACACTAGACAGTTTATTCAGGAGATTGCAGAGGTGGAATATCCCTTCACCAAACTGCTAAAATAGTCAGACCACTGGGTATGTGGGAAAGAACTGGAAAAAGCCATGTGAGCTGTAAAGGATAGCTTGACTCAGGCCTCATGTCTGGCATATTCGTAGATGGACAAGGATTTCTATTTTGAAACAGGGCATACTAACAGTAGTATCAGTGCTGTCTTATAACAAAGCATGTTTCTGATCACCATGTTTCAGCTTATACTAGCAATTCATTTCCCTCAGAGGTATCTTGGATCTATCTTGCACACTTGCAGAACTATAACCTTTTGTTTGACTATAAATATGGTAGATCATTAGGATTAGAAAGTTGTAAAACTTTAAAAAGTTCGTACGAGTTATTATACATTTTTTATAAAGCAGTACAGTTATACATTTCTAATAATGTAGCAGGTTTACCCTTTACATGGGTAGCAATATATTTTGCATACATAAATTGTTAGAAATTGAATTTCCTTTTGAAAAAAAATCAAATGGAAGTGAGTAAAGAATAATAATTCAGGGCCCATCCAACCCATTAAGGCATATCCATTTCCAGTAAGAGTTTGTGTGATTATGAAATTGAGATGAAACTTTAAACAAACCTGGAGAAAGAAGGCTGAAAAAGTGAGTTACCTCCTAAATCTGTTTTCTTCTCTCATCACATCTTTTCAGGACCTCAGTAGCATACAGTCTAAAATTACTGCGGTGGTGGTGCTGCGGTAGCGTTGTCGCCTCATAACAAGACCCGTTCGATTCTCAGCTAGATCATCTTCTGTGTGGAGGCATACAAGAATGGGGCGTGCCTTCGTTGAAAGTTATGCGTCAGGGCTGGTAACCCGGTACGTAAAAATCCACTACCAATCATTAGCGGACCGGAGTTCCGCTGTGGCGACCCCTAACCGGGAAAAGCCGAAAGACACAAACAAAGTAGCATACTGTCTAAAAGCAACCTCCCTATCAAGGGGAAAATTAAAACTTCAGCTTTTACTCCTTCAGGCAAATTTAAAGAACATAATTATGCAAATCTTGTCATAACAGACCCATTTGATGCTGCTCTCAAACAGGCATTAGTTGGGCCAATTGTATTTACAAATTATTTAACCTCATAAGAAGAAAAGAGGCAGTAATGTTCCTTGTAAATTCAAAAGAATCAAGCAAAAACATTAACATGCAAGCTTAACAATTAAGAATTATAAAAATAAAAGAAGATGAAAGCACACTTTACCCAAATCTATAATCAAAGAAGAAAATATTCTTTACCCAAATCTAACAAAAGCTTTCCCATCCTTATCCGACGGAGAAGGATTAACATTTAGTAGATGTTTAGCTGCAAAATGATTTAAAATCACTGCAGGGTCAGATATGGAAATAGAAATTGAGCATTTGTCAAATTGAGGAGCCTCATACAGGCTGCATATTAAAAGCTTCCTTCAAAACTGAAAGTATAGGAGGAACAGCCATAGGCCGAGGAAATTCCATTTGTAATAAATCATACTATTTTTTCAGAGAAACTGAATAGTCATATTGCTCATTGAACAATATAAATTCATTCTAGAAATAGTTTATGAAAAAAAATAGAAAATTCTTGTAAGGCAAAATCAGAACAACTTTCCCTAGAAGCAGAATCTGATACCTGAGGGAAAATAATGAAGTTCCTTGAAATTTTGTTTCCTGTTTAACACAGAGGGAATAATCAGAAACTGATGAATTCATTTTTATTTTTCCAGAAAATCTAGGGTCTGAAGGGTTAAGAACCTTAACAAAGCCCTAAGCAAACCTAAGAAATCTCTCTAAGAAACAGAGACAGAGGAAGGTATTTGTTTAATTTTTTGATTCTTTTAAACTGGAAGCTCCCTAGAAGTACTGCACTCACAACAGGAGCATCAGCTCAAGAATCAGGCATCTATGTTCAGCTAGACAGAGAAGAATTCCCCGCATCTCCTGTGAAGACCAACAAAAGTGATTCTCCCATGCCTGCTGAAGGCACACCAATAACTGCAGAGAACATGTTTAACTCCTGGTCTGTACTTGCTGAAGTGAACACACCAGAGAAAACCAAGGAACAAGATGAGTGGTCTGAAGCACCCAGAAATGACCACAGCAGGTTCACTCCATTTATGTCTGAGGCAAAGAAGCAGCCTGCTGAAGTGGCAAAGACATTTAAATAATTGTCTTTATTGTATCCAGAGGAAGAAGGAAACAACTAACCCATATGCTGTTCCATGGTTAATCTCAGAAAGAATCCTGAAAGGTGGCTAGTAATGTCAGCAAAAGTCCGTAAACAGGCAAGTATCAAAAAGTAGTGTTCCCACAAAAACAACACAGTGAAAAACAAAACAAACAAAAAAAAAACATTTACATAGCCCCTAAAAACATTTTTTATACATAAAAATATAGTAAACTTGAATAAATCTGAAGTTTGCATTCAAAATAGTAAAACAAAACACACACTGCATCAGCTGACAGAAATGTCTGAAGAAAGTCCCAAAAACAGCAAAACCTAGCCAAAAAATAAACAGTTCTTCACAAAAAAGTACTGTTTCAGTCATAAACGAGTAAAAGTGCAAATTTTCCCCCTGAAGGAAACTTATCTTCCTAGCTATGGAGAAACACTATTGGTCCTTAAAAGCTTACAAGAGGAATACTTTCCAATCGCAGGAATGCTCTGTAAAGTGTAGCATTTAGACTGCATATTTTGTTCAGCCCTGCTTGAGGTGTCAATGATCTGAGAACGTGGAAGGTGCCCTTAAGCTTTGGAAGCTAGCTGGTTACTATATCTTATGCAGGATATAACCCCATATGCTAACTCTACTGCAACAGTGATCAAATGATGAACATCTGACTATTAGAATTATAAAAGTCAACATGGCAACATCCACTTACTGTATTCTGCAAAGGTCCTGTTTACTTGATCTGCTATGCAATTCTCTCTCTTTTTTTTTTATTTCATCCAAATGTTTTGGGTTTCTAAAACTATGACAGGATTGGACCCCATTCCAAAGTCATGATATGATTAGATTTTATGAAATTAGTATTCTTTCAGTATTTGATGTAAACCAGAAGTGCTCTTCTCAGTACCTGCAGTATACCCAGAATTGCCTCCTGAAATTCAGACATGGTTATATGAATTAGTAGCATATTTAAGCACTATTGTGAATTCTTATTTATTAGTCTTGTTGCTCCTACTAGTATTGGAACTGTTTTGAGTACATTTATTCCTCATTGCTCTCATCTCTGCTTGCAAATCCTGGTATTTTAGGACTATCTCTGTCTCTTAGTAAAATGCTGTAATCAGTGCTACAGCAATTGCAATAACTAATGTTACTTTAGCCTTTATTTTCCCTTGGACTACTATATCTGTTTTTCCTGTGTTGGTATACAGACAGCTCTGCCTGATTGCAAGACTAAGTATCATGCCTACATTAGCCTGCAAAAGTGATAAGAATGTTGCCTCTCGGTTTTTTATTTATTATATCACTGTGGTAAAGTCTGTAGTAACATTCAGGGTTCGAGACATTCAGTGATGGTATGTGTGCATCTTGTTTTTGTTCACTAGAGCTCCAGCTGCCCTGTACTTTTTGGTTTAAGTTGTGTGCTCCCTAGAATAGGTCTGATGCATCTGTGCTCAGGGTTTGGTTGAGAACTTACTGAATGAATAGCAGACCCTCATTTTTTCAGTTACTGTACCCATCACATTTGTATTGTCTTGACAGAGAAACACAGAGATGGTAATTTTCAGTGTGGTTGGTTCTTTGGGTCCCTCATGCTCCTAAGAAGCCACTATGTTTTCCTCAAATGTAATTTTACCAAAGGAACAGTCAGTATTGTGGATTTCATGTGACCTGTGATGGTTAAAAAATTGTAGTTAGTCTGGCTTTCCCCTGCCATAATTTGGAAAAGTGCAGTCAGTGACTACTTTCTCTCACAAAAGATAGGCCCTGTTGGTGTTTGTATCCAGAAGTGCCCCCAAGATGACTTTCTTCTGACTTGGGAACAAGATGGACTTCTTTTACTTGAGGGTGAATCTCCAAGTAGGGTATTGTCCACTATAAATAATTTTACAATAGTTATCATGATGGACAGAAAATTCAAGGATTGTTTAGGTGAAGAGAGAGAGATTAAAAAATGAAAGTTTAATTTATTACTATGTTTTATTGCATGCATGCATTTAGGGAGCATACCTCTCAAGCTCTTAACACCAGAAATCTGGACAAAACCTAAAATAATGGGGGAGACAAAGGCCCAAAAATAGGGACAGATTTTAAATATTGCTGTTATAAACTTAGAAAGTTGGTAGAATAACAACATTTGTGTTAGCATGCATTTTTTTGAAGGGTATGAAGTCTGAAATTCAAATGTATGCCACTATTGAGTGATTTCAACCCTCAATGATATGTCAAAAAACCACAAATTTTATGAGGAACAGACAAAAAATATGAGGTAAATATCTGGACAGTTGTGAGGCCTGTTATGGTAGATTTTTAAGTGTATAGTATATTATACTATAGCAGAGAGGACGTGGAAGATTTAGTAGTAATTACAGGTCTATATTAGTTTGTCAAAGTCACTCTTCAACGAACACATATTCATTGCCCCGTATTCAGCGAAAATCACTTCCGCGATTCACTGAATACTCCCAGGACAAAGAAATAGTTGCCTGCAGTATAACTGACCCAAATCTAGCTAAATCGAACTCACAAAAGTGGGGGACTTCGCCCCCACCCCCCCAACTATATATACCAACTCCGAGATCACACTACAGTGGAGAAAAGGGTAAAGTTGTGCTGCAGGGCAAGTAGTTCTTTGCCCTGGGAGTATTCAGCAAATCGCAGAAGTGATTTTTGCTGAGTAGGGGTCAATGAATGCATGTTTGCTGAAGAGTGACTTTGGAAAACTAATTTAGACCCATAATTACATATTGTACTTATATTAAAAACATAGTGGAATATATATTATTGCATTTGTGTTATTTCCTGCTAGTGCTAAAGATGAACAGAAAAGAATGGGAGTGTTAAAGATAGATAAGAAATTAAGGGTAGAAAGAAATGGAAGATGAGTGACATGGTATGGAAAAGCTCTTAAATTTAAGTAAGAGTGTTAAGATAGAGAAAATAAGAATAGTTAGGGACAATATTTGTTAAATTAGTGGAAAAGTAGCCTTGTACAGAAGTATTGGAGATGGGGTAGGGATATTTACAATATTTACAGGTTGATTAGCAGAATTATGTTAGCTGATAACATTTAAGTCAGTATAGATAACAATGTACTAAACAGAAATGATATTTACATTGTGAGAGGTTACCCAGGGGATCAACAAGAGCAAGAGTGACACCAGTAATCCAAAAAGTTTTGCTTAAGATAAGTTTTGAAGGTGAGAAGATTTTTAGTTAACCTACAGAAGAGTGAGATTGACTTATACATTTTAATGGCAGAAGTTGGGTATAGTGCATCTGCTGCTGATTTATTGGACTTATGAATGTATTTGTCTTGATTGTCCATAATGCTGAAAAACTCCTGTCAGTATTAGGCATTTGTGTGGATTGTGTATATGTGGGAGATGATTAACTGAGAGTAGGTGAGGTAATGAGACAATTCACATCAATTTAGTTGTTTTAGGGCAATACAGTGGTGTGACCTATAAAGCAGGCTTGTTGCAAAGCTTACCTCTTTATTGTAACATTGTTCTACTTTAGATGCAAGCATTACATGTAAACTTGTCAAGATTGCAGAGCCATATAGTAGGGATGGTACCAGGAAGGCAGATGCCAAGATTTTTTTGGCACTGTCTATGGAGTATTTGATTCTATAGTACCCTGAGTTTCTGGTGGATCTTTTTAATGGTATGATGTATTTGCAAGTTAAATTACAACTTGTTTGCTAGATGATTTTTATTTTTATGTTCTTTAGGGAGGTAGCAGGGAAGACAGCCCTGTTCAAGTTCTGTACTTGGGAAGGGATAGGAGTAGTTTGTTTTCTTTGGTTTAGTAGGAGCTCAAAGTTATTAAGCCATGATTCAATGGAGCTAAAATATTGCTGGGTTATATTTTTAAGATGGGACAAAGTTTTGGCAGAACATATGAGGGTCAAGTTGTCGACATATTGAATTAAAGCAGCATGTCTGCATGCAGTACGGAGGTTGTTAATGAAAATATTTAAAAGCAGAGAACCCAGACTAGATTCTTGGAGGACCCCCAGTAGGGACTTGTTTACAAATCTGAATGGGTACTTTGCCATTTGACAGACTGTTGTAGGTCTGTTAGGTAGCTGTAGAATCATTGTAGGGATGAGGTTAGAGACCAAGAAAATATAGTTATTAAAACAGTCTGGAATGACAGACAGTGTCAAATGCTTTTGGTAAGTTGAGAAATAAGGGAGAAGCCAGGCTACCAGTGTTTTAATGATGTTGACAAATTTGAGAATGGCAGTAATAGTATTATGTCCTGAGCAAAAGCTGTGCTGAGTAGTGGTGGGAAGCTGATGCTCAAGAAGGTATTGGAGAAGTTGTCTGTGGCCACATGTTTTCCATGGTTTTGGACAGAGGAGATGGTACTGAAGTTGGCTTAAAGTTTGAGAAATCAGTGGAGTTTCCATCCTTATGTAGAGGAAGAATTAATTACTTTTGCCAAAGGGATGACACACACAAGTCAGTGATGGATCTGTTTATCAATATGGATAGATGACAGGCTATAGTGTCAGTGGACATTTAAGATATTCTGTAACATTAGTAGTGGGTTTTATTGTTTGTAGGTTTTTTATAGAGTAGGTTGATTCAGCATGTGTTATGAGGTGGCAGAGTGGTTGTTTGCTTGTTGACAAGTATTTGTATTAGTGGATGAATTATTTTGGATTAAAATGGTTATTGTACTAATGAAATTTGAGTTAAATTTTGATGTACTCACTGAAGAGGTAGGTAATGGATTGGGCTGGTGTATCTTCTTAGGGAATATAGAGGATTATGAGTGGGTCAGCAACCATAACTGCTTTATTTTGTGTTGTCAGCATGGATGCCAAGAAGTTCATCTCAAGAATGCAGAGAGGTGAATTTCTTGACATCCACATCGAGAACACATAATAAAGCAGTTATGATTGCCAACCCACTCATAATTCTTTCTAGAACATGGAGATTTGTAGTCTCCATGTACTACAAGTTAATCAAAAGTAAGGTTTAAGAAAATGTAATGGTTTGTTCTAATTTTGAAAGCCGGTAAAGCAGTTGTCATCTTACATATTCCTTTTTAATTTCTCCAAGTCTTTTGGGTTTCTAAAACCATGACAGGAATGGACCCCATTCCTAAGTCAAAGTACAATTAAAGTTCATGAAATTAGTACTGTTTCAATCTTGTCAACCAGTAGTGCTCTTCACAGCACCTGCAATGTACCCAGTAATGACTTCTTCTGCAGTTTGTATGGAGTTACATGTATGTATTCGGAGCATATCATAATACGATTGTAAATTCTTTTTTATAAGACCCGTTGCTTCTACTACTATTGGAACTGTCTGGGTCTCTTTCTTTCACATTGCTCTCGTTTCTGCCTGCAGATCCTGATATTTTATGACTTTATGTCTCTCTGTATTCAAGACACTGTAGTCACTGGGTTTGGCAATTTCAATGATCAATGCTACTCTTATCTTCTTTTCTTGGACCACTATATCCAGTTTTCTAGCATCTATCCTTTGAACTGTTGGTAATGGATGATCCCATGTGATGTAAACTTCATTTTCTATGATGCTTTGTGGATCATGTTTCCAGTGGTTTTCAGCCACTTCAATATCATAATGTTTGCACAATTCCCAGTACAACAGTCGCACCATATTATTATGCCTTTCAGTATACAGTCCTTCTGCCATTAGTATCTTGCAACCAGCAATGAGGTATGCAGCTGTTTCCAATTCAGTTTTACAAAACCTACATTTGTCTGTTTCTCTCACATGTCAATGGACTTTATAAACCAATGTGCACGCAGCCCACTATCTTGGGCCACCAATATTAACCTTTTATCTCTTGGTTTAAATTCACCTCTCAGCCATTCCTGTGTTCGTTCCTGATCAACATGAGGTTCTTCCAGAAGGCTTCTATACTTGCAACTATATTTATGCTTTTTCCACATTTCTCACCTTCTCATCTGATCCTTCACCTTATATTCTTTCTTTTGTTTTTTGGCACATTCAGTTGCTGCCTGATTTTTATCTACTTCTGGTTTGATTTCCATTCCTGCTTGATGCCGATAAGCTTCTGCTAGATTAAGTAGAGAAGTCACCTTAGATTTATTCTCCTCATGTTTCAAAACTTTTACTATGTTTGGATCTTGTGAGGTCAGCAGATATGTGTGGAGTCCCATGACAGCAGATCCTGCTTTAAAGGTTACTTTTGCACATTTATAAATTTATTGTTGATCCTTCATCGATCATATAATCCCTCCTTCGGTTTGCATGAAGCATCCTTCTTGTTTTCATATCTAATCTATCCAACATGTTTTGGGGCCAGTCAGTCACTCCAAAACTGTAAGTTAGGACAGGAAGAGCAAATTGGTTTATAGCTTGGATTTTGTTCTTAGATGTCAGTGCAGTTTTCAGGATTAATTTAAGTCTTCTAAAGTATTCCTTACTAAGTTTTTTTGCATTTGTTCATGTTTTATTGTTGATCCTTCATCGATTCCCAAATAGTTATACACTTCTTCTTGCTCAAGTTCTTTTATATCACATTATTGTCCCAAACTGATGTTTTCCTGGCATTACAGTTTTCCTGCTTTAAAGGTTACGTGTTGTCAGCATGGATGCCAAGAAGTTCATCTCAAGAATGCAGAGAGGTGAATTTCTTGATATCCACATCGAGAACACTTAATAAAGCAGTTATGATTGCTGACCCACTCATAATTCTTTCTAGAGCATGGAGATTTGCAGTCTCCATGTACTACAAGTTAATCAAAAGTAAGGTTTAAGAAAATGTAATGGTTTGTTCTAATTTTGAAAGCCAATAAAGCAGTTGTCATCTTACATATTCCTTTTTAATTTCTCCAAGTCTTTTGGGTTTCTAATACCATGACAGGAATGGACCCCATTCCTAAGTCAAAGTACAATTAAAGTTCATGAAATTAGTACTGTTTCAATCTTGTCAACCAGTAGTGCTCTTCACAGCACCTGCAATGTACCCAGTAATGACTTCTTCTGCAGTTTGTCTACAAGTGGGAGTGCTTTCAGAATGGACCAATTATAACTGTGTAATGTGGATGTAAATGTTGTAAAACTTGATAGGATGTGTACCATGTTGTAGCTGGGAAACTTAGGTATAAGGGTGTTTAGTGTATTTGAAAATATTGGACAGTGGTTACTGATGCTAATCTGGAAGGGTCTCTTAGGATGAAAATTTGGTAGGGATGGAATTAAGTACCCAGTCTAATACAGAAGCTTTACTATTTTGTTTTTATATCTCATTATGGTGTTATTGAGTTGAGTAAAGCCACACAGCTTTTACAGAGTTCTTTTGTGAATTTGCTAAGGAAAAGTTGCTAATCAGTATTTAGATCACCTAGAATAGTAGTTTCATGGAGGATGGTAGTTATACCCAAGATAAGATGTCTTCAGCTGTGGTGGTATTTTGTCCATGTGGGATGTAAAGTGCAATTATGCATAGGCTTTTTTATTTATTAAGGTTAAGATTTTAATTTTAAGAAGTATTCCAAGGTAAACTTTCTACTTTTAGCTGACACCCTGGCAAACTTTCAAGCCCACCCTCCCAGAAATCCAGGGAACACTGCTGCTTACGGAGTCATTCCCAGAAGCCTTTACAATCATGTATACAGATGCATAGACACAATTTTACCTATCTGAAATCAGCACAAGACAAACTTAAAAAAAAAAAAAAAAAATCCACCCTGGAGGAACTTCAATATCAGTTTGCTGTATAACAAAAGGTAGAACATCTTGGCTAAAATAGGAAGAGCAAAACCCAGCAATGAAGAATTCCCTCCTCAAACTAAACAGACAGTTCAGGGGGCTAAATAAGGTTATCACATTCAAGGTAAAATTGGCCTTCCAGGCTAAAGGCAACCACAAGACATTCTTCAGTTATGTCTGAAACCTCAAAGGCAATACACAACAATGCACCAAACTAATTGCAAAAGGAGCCATCTCTACTGAGCCTGGAGATATAGCAAATCTACTAGCTGATAATTTCCCCTCCAGTTTTACTTTGTTTTCTCCCCCAGAAATCTCTCAAAAATACCCCAACCCTAGGTCCCTCAGCTGTAATTACAGAATAGGTCCTTAAGGCATTCTCCAATGAAAAAAGCACTGCATCAATGGGACCTGATGGTATCCTAGGATGCCTCGTATCAGCCCACTAGAAGCACTGTTCAGTTGCCTTTAAACAGGCCTCATACCAGTTAAATGGAGCACTGCAATCCCACTGGACCATGAGAAACTAATGACCCATAAGCCTGACAAGTCTCAAATGTAAGGCCATGGAAAGAATAATCATGGGCATGATAAATAGCAACATTGGAAACCTTTAGACATTAGATCCAACCCAGTTTGGTTTTGCCAATGGCAGGTCATGCCTAATCATCCTGGTGGACTTTTTCAAGAAGGTCAACAAAAAAAATGGATAAGGGCAAAACAGTGCATACTGCCTACCTTGATCTAGCCAAATTATTCAACACAGTACCTCAGTTAGGCATTGTAGACAAGTTCACAAAATTAGGTATAAATAATTATGTCATCTGCTGGATAGTCAGCTGGCTCACAGGATGGTCAGGGGTTAGGGTGAATATCACCTGATAGGTGTACTTTAGGTGTAAAAATCAGTGTTGCACAGAGAATCATGTTTTCTAATCTAGCTTTCAGTTTGGTTTTGGGTAGGGTGAATAAGCAGTTTACATAATTAAATGTACAGAGATGAAATGTGAGACATATTTAATGGTGTGGTGCTAGATCAAGAGGTGTTCAGAGGTGGTGTAGTAGTAAGAGTAATCTGATTAGGGAATGGCAGACTGTCTTTAAAAAGTGCTGTGTGGCAAGATATGAGATTACTAAGAAGGAGAAGTACGGAGGTACATATTACTAATAATGCAAAAGTCATTGTATTATAGGGATGTGTTAATGTGCTATAAGCTAAAATGAAAGATAGTATAAAGGGGAAGAAGGAGGAGGACAGCAATTGAGATTGATCCTGTGAGTTCAAGAAGTAAGGGCTTGCTGTTGACAGCAGAGATGGTACAGACAGATGTGTAAGTGGATTTGGACAGTTGAATGAGAAATAGAAGATGGGGTTGTGGTTAAGTACATTCTAAATGGAAAGTGGTCAGGTTAGACTTAACTGGGTGGGAAAGTGTTATTGGAATAGATGCAGGTATGTGAGTCTTGTAGAAGTTGATTTGTGTTAAGTGTGTTACTATAGGGAGGAGGGATTACTTGGTAGGTTGCTATTGTTTATTTGTCTGTGATATCTGTTACCTGCACGGTTAAGATGCAATATGGTGGAGTTTAGTTTTTATGAGAAATAAAAAGGATATAAAAGTACAAAAAGTACAACTGAAATTGTGAGGGTAAAAAAATCATAACATTAGTAGAACATATTTTAATTTGCTTAGCAGTTAACATTTTCAGCACATATCATTACTATGAGTTAGTTTCTAAGTACATTTGTTTTACAAAATAGAACATGTAATAAAGCTAGTAAGTAATGCTAGTAAGCCTAGCCATGCATCCCAAAGGTGAGACTCAAACCCTGTACCTTGTACATGTAAGGTAAATGCCTTAACCATTATAATTATATCCCCCTCCCCATTCTCCATGTATTGAAAATTTGGGAAATACCTTCTAAAACACTGGATACAGGAACATAAAATAGCATCAGATCAAGCTGAGAAACAAGCTAATTTGCAATGATATTTTTTTTTAGTATCTGATTTCCAAGTAGAAGTTAGAAACTTGACCCCTCTTGCCAAATAAGATGGGTCTCTGATAATAAAAAGAACTGGAAAAAAGGAAGCTGTTAACATCAGTTAGTGAAAGCCCAAGTGAGTCTGGTCACACAGGAGTCTCTTGGAGGGTCTCAAAAGGAGACATCTGCCCAAGAGAAAAGGCAAAAGCATAACGATCAAATATGAAAGGGCTAAAAAGTACTATCAAGATATTCTTAGTTTTGTTCATCTTGGCCTTCTACTGGAATTTTAGATTTAGGTGAAATTGTGAAAGGCACAAGGAAGAACTGAGGACACTTATGAACCAAACCATTCTTGGGGAATCCTTCCAAAGGAGGAATAAGGAAAAGGTATTGCTACATTTGTTGGTCAGGACTGAAATGAGTTCAATACAAGGCTTCCCTCAGTAAGAAAAGAAGATTCAAGCTGTCATTAGATTGAGGGACCACTTATAAGGTATAAACAAACAATAGCTGAGCCTGTCAGTGGCATAACTGATCTGTTCTAGAATATGGGCAGCAACGAGTAGGAGAGTGGAAGCAAGAGCCCATTCCGAAATTCTCACAGCCTTCCAAAATGGGATTGTAGTAGTTCACCCCTGTTTCATTATATACTAAAATACTGGCATGCTGTCAGAGTGGATGACAGTCAGCCTGTGAGAGGGCAGTCCTGAAAATCCTGCAAGCTGAGGATGGTCTTCATTTCTAGTATACTGATGGGCATAGTATTCTCTTGGCCTATCCAGATATCTTCAGCAGTCTGCTCTGTATAATGCCCTCTGCTCTAGTGTAGGGGCAGCTGAGTTTACTGTTGCCCTGATGACAAAGTCTGGAACGGTCTTTCCAGGAGCAGGATAGACTTGAGAGTCTACCAGCAATAGTCCCTGCAGTTCTTCAAAATCTTTATGAGTGTATCTACAGGATCTAACAACTGATTTCATTGAACTTTTTGACTCCACTTATAAAGGGTCTCTTATAGTGGACCATCAAGATTTCTGAAGCCATCAGGCCCAGCTTGCAAAAACAAAGAAATACTGGGAACCAATTGTTGATGCTCTGATGAGCAGCAGATTTGAAAAGAAGTAGCTTTTCTGATGGAAGATAAGCCCAGCAAATGAGGCTGTTCAGAGGGCAGCTTAATGACTGTTATGTTCTGAGTGTGCATCATCTGTTACAGTGCAAGGCAGTGCAATATGCCCAAAAAATGAAAACCGTTTGAGGAGCAAATCAGTGGAAGCAACCAAACTCTGCATAGATGGGAACTGATAGAACCCAGTCTTCCCGGTGGGGAAAGACCATGGACCTTTGAAGCTGAAGAGTTGCTATGACTGCAAATATGCACTGGTGTACACACTCGGGGCCATGCTGAGACAAAATGGCAGTATCCTGTATTGAAAATGACTGGCCCCTATGCAGATGTGAAGGAAGCTGTTGGGACTGCTTTGTGATTTTGATGTGCACATATGCGTCTCAAAGGTCCAGATAGTATATTCAGTCTCATTTGACTATGCGGGGAAGGATGTACCGCACAACAGCAATATGAAAAGGGATTTCTGTCAATATGCTCATTTAAGCCACTCAGACAAAGTATGGGCCTAACCTTTTGTATCTTTTTGAAGACTAAAAAGACCCTTGATTAAAACTTGTGCCTATTCTAGTTTGGTAGGACATCTTGGATTGCACTTTTTTTAAGAAATAGATTCTGCAACTGTAGATCTGATGCATCTTTTTGACAGTGGGGGACATCAGGAAGAGGAAGAGACCCTTGACTGGGTGTAGACTAAAGGGGAGTCAAAAAGCCTCTGAATATCATGTCTCTTAATTCATCTGTCATATGTGATGGCAACACATGCATTAGCATTGGAAAGACAGATGACACCAAAGCGAAGCCATCTGACAAGTCATCAGGGTTTATAGAACTGCCCTTTGGATGAAGGGCTACACCACACCTGACTCTTCTGGAAACCACATCCCATGGGAGTATTCTGAAAACTGATGCTATCCTTTCTGTACTTTCCACAGTTTTGAAAGGTATTCCAAAGTTGGCACAGCCTGGAATTTCACCCCAGCTTTAGAGAGTGTATTGCTCTCACTCTCCAGCCCAGACCTTATAGACACTCTAAATAGTGAAACTGTCAAAAGGGGCATTCATAAACTGGAATTTAGAGTTCTCAGCAAATACTGTGAGTTGGAGTCAGACATATTGGCATTTAGTGATGCCTGCTGCTGTTGCCCTCAGAGGTCTATCCACTGCACTGTGAGTGACATGAATGGTCTGAATGGCAACTGCACTAGAGGTTAACAGATGTGACTGAAGCCCATTCTTGATGTCCAAATCTGGCAGCTTTTCCAGCATCTTGGTAAATTCTTCCAGTAAGCCTCTCTGAAATATCCACATGTGCATAATGTAGCTTAACATCCTCATAGTGAGAGAGGAAGTTGAAAACACCTGCTCCCTTGGTCTTTTCAAGGAATAGAACACCTTAGTTTTTTTTTTTTTTTTTTTGGGGGGGGGGGTCAACAGCCTTGCACTGAAACTCAGAAGCCTTCTTAAATGCAGCATAAACCATAATAGGGCCAATCACTGCTTCTGCAACTAGCAAGGACTTGGAGGTCAACAAATTTTATCCAGATGCTTTGGGATAGCAGCTACCAACTCCAAGTTTTCCATACATAGGTGGGAGACTCCACAGGGTAGTCTGTGAGTTCCATTTACATGTCATCTTACGTTCAAGTCCTTGGATAGGAGGAAGAGTCCAAGAAAGAGGAAGAGGAAGACTGAGTGCCAAACATGAGACTAGAAGCTCTGATCCTCTGTCATGAGTTGGAAGAGGGGACAAGATAGAGTCAGTAAAAGAAGGCATCAAGAGAGCAATGAACTGATTTAATTCAGGAGAGACTCGTACAGGGATGCCTGCATCATATGTATCAAGATGTGAAAAAAAAACAAGACACAGAGGCTGGGACCATCTCTGTCAAGGAGCTGAGACAATCTGAAAGTGACTCCAGCCTTGTACTTGAAAGATTCAGGCCAGGACTAGAATGACCTCCAAGGCCAGTGGAGCTGCCAATATCTTAGATGAGGCCAGTACCCTGAGGTCAAACACTGAAAACTCAAGTTCATGGATGGAATATAGTCCTGTGATCATGGGAGCTAAAGATGATCCCAAAACACTGACCCTAGAAGTTGCAGCAGTGATTGACCCCCAAGGAAGTAAAGGTCAAAATCCTCAATTCCAATGGCGCTGTCAAAAGTAGGGCAAGTGAGGTTGACAGCATCTACCCCAGTTGAGCCATTGATGTTGGCACCAAAGATGAGACATCAGCTAATGGCTTTGATGGTATAGGAGCTTCAAAAGAGCTCACAAAGGAATGGTCCAGAACCAGGTCTAAAATAATCTGGCAATAAATGTGCTTGACGTCCATGATGTCAGCAGGGGAAAGGACACATAACTATATATACTGCATTTTGAAGAAGGCTTACTACATCTTTTTATAGTTCAACTAAACCAAAAGAGACATATGATGTCTAATGGATGCAGAGGAAGAAGATGTATGTGTTTGCATTCTGGTTCTGAAGCAATTGAACCAACAATCAGACTGGAGGGAGATAAGAGGAGGTCCTCTTGAGGTTAGCCACAACAGAAGCATTCCTGACAACAAAAAGAAGCAGAAGAGATCATAATAGCATTGCTAGTGTTCCTTGTATCAGACTCTTTCACTCTGGGCTTCTTAGACATAAAACCAATATCCTGTTCAGAGGACAGCATTCCTTGGGGGAAAGAGCCTCTGGATTTAGAAACCTTGACTTTAAAATTAGGAGTACACCTGACTTTTTCCAGTTCTAATTTTTTTTGCATTACTTCATGGCAGTGGGCTTAAATGTGTTACACTTGAAGTAAGCATTAGAGAAATGGATCTCTCCCAAATATTATGCATACTTTGAGTGCTTATCCTTGGGCAGAATATTGATTCCACAGGACACTGTCTAAAGATAAGTAAATCTATGGCCTTGTCCATAAAAACAGATGTCACAGCAGTAACAATCAGAAACAGAAAACTCAGTCGTAACGCCAGATGAAATATGGCATCAGTAACTGGAGAGGGGAGAATGCTGTTATCCATAAAAGGATTGTTATGTTGAGGAGGTGTCACACCATGAAAGAAATGTGTGACATTGAATGAGCAACAAGCAGTACACAGTGTGCCATCCAATCTCATTACACAAGTAGTTGGCTTACAGCAGTGGCAACTTCTGCTTTATCTGTAGAATGGACATCCAACTTAAAATGTGTAGAAAATTATGAATGAATGGCCATGTCACACTCTCATAAAAGTGTCAAGCATTTTACTGCAATACTGCAGTGGTATTTATTCATCCAGTGAGCTCTGACCTCCCAAGTACAGCCTTGCTATATTTATAAAAAAAGACAAACTGGGTAGACAAACTGCTCCTTTTCAGTGGACGCCTTATTGTCTACATTTTAGACAATAAGCACAAGTACATTTTAGGTCAATATATGTTAGTCACAGTTTGATAAAGATTTTTTTGCACCTATATGGAAATACTACACAGTCAAAAAAACTGCCTTACAATGTTACATTTGAGGAAAGAAAATGAAAACAGGTTATTTATGATTGACATACATGTTGATCGGCTTATTACTGTGGAGTTAAAAAAAAAACTAACTCCACAGTAATAAGCCAATCGACATACTGTAAGCGATCGGATTATTACAGCTAGAGATGTAGAGCCCTCTGCTATGCCGGCAGCTCCATGAGCCATCAGCAAGTAACAAATTGTAAGAAAAATCTGCAGGCAGAGCAGAGGGCTGTACATCTCTAGCTGTAATAAGCCGATCACTTATAGTATGTCGATTGGCTTATTACTGTGGAGTTAGTTTTTTTTTTTAACTCCACAGTAATAAGCCGATCGACATACTGTAAGCGATCGGATTATTACAGATAGAAGTGTACAGCCCTCTGCTCTGCCTGCAGCTACGTGAGCCATCAGAAAGTAAACAAATGTAAGAAAACGTTTTTTTCTAACATTTGGTTACTTGCTGATGGCTCACGGAGCTGCCGACAGAGCAGAGGGCTCTACATCCCTAGCAGCAGGGCAATGAAAAAGGAACATCGGCTGACAAAAAACAGACCAATAAATTCATGTTTTTACATGGCAGATATTTATATGCACTCTTACCGTAAATTGTAGCTGAAGGAGAAAGTTCACAAAGGAGTTGTCTGATGTTTGGCTTGAGAGAGAAGACGATCCGATGCTGTTTAGACTCCGGACTGAAGCAGTCAATGGAAAAGAGTTCCACAACAATTCACGCTGTAATAAGGGCTGACCGAGCTAATGGTGATGTCACAGTGTGGGAGGATCAGCTGGAGAGGGAACTACTGTTTTGGATATGTCGAAGGTACGTCAGCAAGGTAGAGACCAATTACACCAGAAAGAATGCAATAGCAAAGAATGGGGGATGGGCTTTCCTGCCCTACGCTAGGGAAAGGCAGAAATGTACTAGTGACCAACTTCTTCGTATATTTTGTAATTGCTTATGGCTGGGATCAGTTTATAGGGAATAAAGAAGACTTGTGGTTGAGTAAAATTGTGACTGAGCCCGGAGTGTTCCTTTAAGGCAGAATTTTTTTTTTTTTTTTTTTTTTTTTTTTTGCAAATTGTGAATTTGACAATAACCATAGGAGGGTCTTTGAAATACAAAGAGCACTAGACCAGACTGTGGGTTATACAAGGAGGAGTATGAGAGTTATTTAGTGAATAGGATGTCTATATATATATACACACACACAGACAGATGCATACATTTATTTTATTTATTTATTTTACATTTTTTTACCGGGGATGTCTGACTGGGTCACTGGCACTGGCCCTTTTTTAGAGGAGGCCCTGGGAGAAAATCTCCATTGCAAAAACACATTACCAACAATACAAGAAATCAATAGCAATCAAGAATACATAACTTTGGTAAATATAGGCAGTAAATAGTTTATACATAAACCATTACAATTGGGACAGTAATATAAAGTGGGAAAAAAAAAAGAAAGATAACAAATGAACTAGCATGAAATAGCTTGTGCTATCATAGAGAAATAACTGATCCGTAGATCAGTATCATGGTTTTGGTGGTAAATATTTATGAGATACATGTATGGTATATGAACAAGAATATGGCTGATTGTTGCTATGCTAGTGTTACTTGTTCTAAACAATTATAGCTTAGGCAATACTGAGGTGAAGTACAAGAAGGAGAGAATATGATGAAACTGTAGGAAGCTTGAGATAGTTAGATAAAAATAGGAACAGTAGTGAGGTTGAGATAGGTAGAGAGAAATTGGAATTCCATGAGTAAAGGAATAGTTTGGATGTTATAATTTAGTAAGGAAATATATATTTTAGTTGTAGGTACAAGGAAGGACAGAATGATCAGCCTGGATTAGTGCAGGAGCAAAGACAGTTTTTGTGTAGGTATTTAGGTATTCCTTAAGCAGTAGTTTAAATTTGGATGTGTTGCTAGAATATAATATTTTCTGAGGCATGGAGTTCCAGGACTTAGATATTTGGTGGGAGAATAGAGAGTTACAGTAACAATTATTAGATTTAGTTACTTCGAGTAGTAGTTTGTTGGAGGATCTTAGTAGCCTGCCATTTGAAGTAGGGCTGCACTAAGCTCTTGAGTGCTGATCAGTTGTCTGCATGGTGGAAGATGAAATGAATGAAATTTAGTTGGTTAAGGGATAGGAAACTGGGTAGTTCAATGCAATTTAGTTTATGAAGTGCTGTGTAGTGATGTGATCTGTAAGGGAGGTTAGTAGCGAATCTTGCGATTTTGGTATAGCAGGACTCCAATTTGTTTGAATCTGAATTTCTGAGATAAGTGAATATTGGTGAGGCATATAGAAGGATAGAGAGTAGATAAGTCCTAGCTATGGAATGTCTAGTGGCCTCAGTTAGGTATGGCTTGACTCTGTATAGTGAGTCTAGCTTAATGTGGACCTTTTTGATAGTTAGAGCAAGGTGTTTTTCAAATTTTAGGTTGCTGTCAATTGTGACTCTAAGGAGTTTGTTATGCTGATCAGGTTCAATTTTAGTTTTATTGGCTGAGTAGAAGTTGAAGGGGGAGAGTTATCAGGAACTTTGCTATGAGTGAAGAGCATAAGCTTTGTTTTATTTGGACTGAGTATGAGTTGAGACTCTGAGAGGTATTTTTCAATGCCTTGGAAAGATTGTTGGGTTGTTTGTAAGAGTTCTGGTAGGGAGGGAGCTGAACATATGAGGGAGGAGTTGTCTGTGTACTGAACGATCGTTGCATGATGGGTGGGTGTGCCTGTTGGGGAATATGGTGAAGAGCAATGGACCAAGAATTGAGCCTTGGTGTACACCTACTGGGACCGGTAATAGGGTGGAGAGTTCATTTTGTCACTTAACTGCCTGTTGGTGGTCAGCTAAGTAGCTGAGAAACCAGAAGAGGGCAGGCTGGGTTAGGTTTAAGGAAGCTAGCTCATTTAGTAGCTTTTGGTGGGATAGTGTATCAAAGGCCTTAGACATATCAAGATAGAAGAGATGAGCTGGATGTCATTTCTAACCTGGTTGATTGAGTTTGTAAAACTAACAGGGGCAGTGGTTGTACTGTGTTTAGGTCCAAAGCCATGTTGAGATGCTGATAGGAGATTATTGCTTAGTAGATAGTTGAGGAGTTATCTGTGTATGCATTTTTGAAGAATCTTGGCTAAGGGATGGAGGAGGGTAATTGGCCTGTAGTTTGAGAACTCACTAGAGGAGCCACCGTTGTGAAGAGGAATGATATAAGAGACTTTGCAGAGTTTAGGGATATACTGCTCAGAATGAAATGGTTTATTAGGAGAGATATAGGGTAGGAGATGGGATCTGCTGCTAGCCTTTTAGAAATTCATTGGGGAGTTGGTCAGCTGTAAGGGAGGAGGGCTTACGTTTTTTGATGGTATTAGTTTGAACTGGTTTGATTGAAAAATAATTGAGGGTTCTGTCTAATTCAGTACAATAGATAACCATTTTCTCGTACGCTATTTCTCCCTCACTCTTTTCATCTCTACCTTTCTCATTTCTCTTCCTTTCACTGTATAGATTTAAGTATATACATTTTATGTACAATTTGCTATCTTGTAATGAACTGCATATTGGAAACTTGTTTCTCTTTTGAAATGATCATTCATTCCTTGTGTTGATATGACTCCAATTTTTGCTATTTCTTAAAGTAATGATTTGTTTATGTAATGTACTTAGTATTTAGTGGAGCTTTTCTCCTCGGGCCTCTGCTGAAAATGGACATGTATCCAGCCAGACTAGCCCGGTCAACAAATGTAAAATAAAAATAAAATAAAAATAAATAGATACGGGAGTCTTGCTGTTGCTTTAACAGGGGGAGAGTATAGCACTGATAAAGTATGAATTAAATTGTGAGGCAATGCTATCTGTGGAATTTGTTGTGGATGGAGTTGGGGTTGTGATCTGTCCAGGCTTTAGCAGTTATTTGATGGCTTCCCAAAATTTCTGGGGTTTGTTTTAGTGTTTTTGTTGCATTGTTGTATACTATAACATTTTGCTGTGCCTGATTTGTTTTTTGGCAAGGTTGTGTAATTGATGGTAGGTAAGAAGGGAGTCTTGATTTTGGTCTTGTGGTATAGGGACCATGCCCTGTCTCTCTGTTTGGGGAGCTGCTTGGTGTCATTGGTAAGCTGTGGTATGGAGCTTGGAGTTAGAATGGGTCTTTCTAAGGGGAGCGAGGTTGTTTAGGATATTGAAGAATTTGTCACTGAAATATTGAACAGCCGAGTCAACATGCAGATATTTTAAAGGGGACCAATCACATTGCTGCAGGAGGGATTTGAAGAATTTAGGGCAGAAATGTCTTTTGTTGCAGACAAGTTTGGAAATGACATTTTTAGTAGGGCAAATGCGGTGCCTAAAAAGCTAAGTGGGTATATGATCATTTAGACTGTCAGGGAGATAGCCAGACTAGTGACAGAGAGAGTGTTTGTTTGTAAGTGTCCAGTCTAGGATTGTTGTTGTGTCTTTCGGCTTTTCCGGGTTAGGGGTCGCCACAGCGGAACTCCGGTCCACTAATGATTGGTAGTTGATTTTTATGTGCCAAGTTACCAGCCCTGACGCACAACCTTCAATGAAGGTACGCCCATTCACGTATGTCTCCACACAGAAGACGCTCTAGCTGAGAATCAAACCGGACAGCGATACTGTGAGGTGACAACGCTACCGCAGCACCACCACCACGGTACTTAAGTGTCCAGTCTAGGATTGATTTTTTTTTTTTTTCTTTTTGCTTTGTTTGTCAAATCTGGTGCGGGATTGTATAATTTGACAGAAACCATGGAGGTTAATAAAGTAGGAGGGATTTTCTGAGGAGCAGGTGTACCAGTCCATGCTGAATTCCCCCATTATTATTGCTTTTTGACTAAAAGTTGAGGCACACCAACAAAGAAGGTCTTAAATAATAATAAATAATAAATCTTAAATAATGTCTGTTATAACGATGTGTTTGTTGGAGTTTAGTTGAAAACGAGTTATTAGAATTTCAGAATTTAAGAGGTCTGGGGGGGGGTTGATTTAAAGTCTTTCCAGTTTGATAGTATTTTTATATATCACTGCTATGTCACATGTTAGAGAAAGAGAGGGAGTAGAAAGGCCATCATAAAAAGATAATTTGGTGTAATTTTTTTCTCTTTTTTCCATTGCTTTCAGTTGATCATCAACCCTTTCCTTGCTAATAGGCCCATTTGTTCCCCATCACCAAGGAGAGGGTTCCCCATCACCAAGGAGAGGGTCAGCCTGAAGGAGCCATCACTTCTAGACAGTCAGCCTTCAGAGAGCAATCAGGGGTTATTCAGCATGATTTTATGTGCTGTCCTCTTCCTGCACATGCCCAACAAAGCATCATTAATGGGATGTGCAAGGGGCTGTAGTGAAAGGTGTATGATCAGTTCTGCAAAGGGTGTTCCGCTCTCCAATAGAGTATCAGTGGTGGTTGGTATGGTCTCCCCCAGCAGAACCACACCACTTTATGTGGCTTCAAGTGCACACAACTGTACTCTTCCAGGGGAGGTAAGTGAGCCACAGCCATTCACACCTCCCTCTCCTTCCATCCCTGTTTGACCTCTCCAGTGCTGGGCTGCTAATCAAACTCCGGTCTACTGTGACAAAGTCAGGGCTCCATCCCTTTGCACCACAGAACCAGGCTTGTCTTTGTTTTCCTACCTGGAGAATAATAGGGCAAGATGGATGGCTGGATTGGTTTAATATAAATTCAGAAACTATTTTAGGTAATGAAGAGGGAGTTGTTTTTACAAGTTCCATTATGCTTCATTGAGTCATGCATAGGCATCACTACAAGCAGAAGAACACACTGGTTGTAGTTTTATCTAAATAAAAACATAATAAAAAGCATGTGGGGAGCATCACCACCCTTATTTATATACACTGGCTCCTAACTCACACAGCCACAGTGAAAAGGGAAAAGTAAAAAGTGAATAGCGGTGGGTATGAAACAACACTGGCAATAATTCTGTAAAACAAACATCAACTGAGTTGCATTCGATCCACTTGTAATCAACAAGTTGCAGTCTTATCCATTTCCAACTCAATCACTGATAAAACTGTTTTTTAAAGCATCTTGTCCCTGAGGAAGACTTCACATGGCTTTTACACATAATCTGTGGTAACTGCCACTAGCAATAAAAACTGTGGTAGTAATAATGTGGATAAAATGAATGTTACACACTTTGCAGCTGTATTGAAGAGTTGATGGAAAGAATTCTGTGTGACATTATTAATTATAGAGGAAAATATGGGACATATAAATGTGGGAGCTGTAAACAATGTGTCCATATTAAGGAGGGAGAGTATAGAGTTATTGATGGGGTAGTTAACAATAAGTTTTATAGTAACTGTGGAACTAAGGGAGTGATTTATATAGCTCAGTACAAAAAATATCCCAGATGCTCTATAGAAAAGACTAAAAGAGCACTGAGGGAGAGAATTTATGAACATATATATGATTATGATGTAAAAAAGTAATGAGTCTATTGCCTTTTTTAAACACATTGAACAGTCACCATATCATACATTTTTATTTTTGTATTAGACAGGATAAGACAGGATGGGGGGGGGGTGTCCCAGATATTGGTTTTAGAGACAAAAGACCTTTATTGGCAATTAGGGATGAATGTTATTAATAGCCCAGGGTTAAATGAATCTATCAATTAATGCACACTGATTTGAAAAGAGTGTGAACCTATGAATTAAGGAACTTTTTTTAGTTAGTCCATAAAAGATTTTAAAAGACTCATGGGTCATTGTTCATTAATTATTGTATACAGTATGAAGGGTGTGCTTGACTGGGGGTTTAGGTTCATGTGATTGGGAATACTGCCTTTAAAAGGAATGGAGTAATATGTTTAATTGCTCTCATGCAGTCCTAGAAGAGATAAGGGATTAAAGTGCTTAACAATTTTTAAAAATAAAATGTGGTTTATAGTAGCCCCGGTTGTTTTTTTTATTTTGTGGAGTTTGAAGTATGTTTCTGAGCAAAGAAAACTTCACCTTACCCTTCACTATTCCACATCCATCTACCAACAACAAAGTACTCTTTAAGTTTGAAAATGTACCCACCTCAATGATAAAAAACACTTTCTAAAAATGAAACCAATCACCTTCGCAGCTTACAAATTACCAGCAGAGTACCTGAAAATAGCAGCAGAAACTATAGCATTCCCAGTCTCCTTACTTATTAACAGATCCATAAAGAAAACCATGCCCCCAGCATCTGGAAAATATCATACATCTTACTTCGACATAAATTTTACCGACCTAACCAACTACTTTGCAATAGTCATCCTCCAGCCCCTGTCCAAGATATTAGAAAAATGTATCTACACCCAGTTTCTCAAGTACCTCACCAAGCATAACCTACTCTCCTTGACATAACTTGGCTTTCAGCCAAATCATAGCACTACCATTGCCCTTTACAGACACAGCTAATTAACAATGGTAACCTAGTGTCAACAGTCTTACTAGATCTATCTAAAGCATTCACTACTGTCCCATACCAGAATCTCCTTGAGGAATTAGCCTCCCTAGGCCTCAATACCTATCACTAACCTGGTTCAACTACTTATCCAATAAGAAACAAGCTGTGAAATAGTAACAAGGCTATTCTGATTTCCTCACAGTTACAGTCGGTGTCCATCAAGGGATCATTTCTAGGACCCCTACTTTTCAGTATTTTTACCAGTAATCTACATTCCACCAGTAAACAAGCTACATTGGTATAATATGCAGATGATGCCACTTTCATCTGCTCAGCCCCAAAACTAGCCTGCCTACAAGAAAACACCCAAAATGTCTTTCCAGTCATAGAATCCTGGCTTGATAGCTCAAATTTGCTCTTAAACTAATACTTTTCACCCTAAAAACTACTCAAATCAAAAACAATCTTTTCATATCCTATCAAACAACAAAACAAAAACAGAATATGTCACACAGGCAAAACCTCTTGGAGAATGCTCAATGATAATATCTGTTACAACCAACACCTACTTCTAGCCATGAAAACACAAACAAAAAAAAAAAACACTAAGATCCCTCTCCAGGGCTGGGAAATTCCTCACTAATAACTCCCATAAAAACATAGCACAAACATACCTAATTCCATTCCTACTACCTCATGAAAAAATGTATTTCCTTAAATGCATAGGCTTCTGTATGTTGTATAATATATTCCAGATGTAGTCATATAATTGTATTTTCATATAAACTCAATGTATTTTACAAAATGTCATTAACCAGGATTCAATAACACCTTCACTAAATGTACACTAAGTGTACACCATTCTGAGTGAACAGGCAGCACTGACATAACTTACACCTTCTTCCTCCTAATTTTATTTTTTCTACTGACATTCTTGCAGCTTTAAATACTGACAGAAATTCATAAAAGTTACCACAAAATGTGGACTATATGTACACTTGGAATAATGTTTGGGTGACTAGAAAGCACAAAAACCGTATTAAGAATGTTTTTGAATACATGTTGTATACTTAGTGTAGGCTTTATTGAATCTGGCCCATCATTTTTTTTGTCTTTAAATGTACTTGCCTAATATGTGGAGCTTTTCTTCCTGGGGCCTCGCTGAAAATGGGATAAACCCCAGTTGTAACTTCCTGGTAAACAAAGAGAATTAAATACATAAACTTTCATGTCTGTTCCTAGATTCGGTATTGGAACAAGCTGTTCTACATACTAAAATATTTTCTTGTTCTTGCTCTCCCTCACTATCAAACATCTCCATGCCTTATTTACCCTGCATTTGTAGATGACTTAATTTTTTTATTTATACCAAAATGTTTTATGTGCTACCAAATGTCCAACATTCAGTGAAGTCACTGCCCTTCTAAGTCTGCTGTTAAATTATCTTTAGAAGGATTTAATCTGGGGACTACACTGTGGGTCCCAGCCCCTTTGGGAACTCCTTAGCTTCATATCCAGAATTGGTGAGCCACCATATCATCTTTCATCCCCAGATTCAAGCCAGCTCCTCAGGGACACGGTCCACTATTTGAACATGAAACATGTTTTTGAAAGTCAGGGCTTACTGCCTCCACATCACTTAGCTGGCTTTACATACTAAAATTAATTGTAAAATATTATTCTTTTTAACTTTATCTAGCTAAAAGTCTTATTCAGTTAAACAAATATGCCAGACAATGTCTAAAATTGACACAATGAAGGAATTGTACTATAACAGCCTCTCAAAGGAAATCTAAATATTATATTATCTGACAGCATAGTATTATTACTTTTTCTTAAGTCTTTTATTCAAGAGAGTCTTTGTGATTTGATATGTAATGATGCAATGCAATCTACACAACATCTAACAGATGTCCTTCCATTCACTCTTGCAGTATTCCCTGCCAAGGGTAGCCTGGCGTCCGCGGCCAGTATATAAAAGCCTACTGTTTCTTTAAGGTATGCCGAACGTCACATGTATGCTCCTCCTGTAGTGTAAGGCATATAGGTGATGTCTGGATGTACATTCCTCTGAACTTCTTTGCCACCAGTCTGAATGCATCTCTTGATTGTCAGTCTGAACACCCAAGTCTGTTATCACCAGTTTGAATGTATCCTTTCACTGGTTGAATGCCTATGCCTGGTTTGCTGAGGTCCGAGCCATTGCAGATAAGAACTCCCTGGGGATTTGTTTTTTTTTTTGGATATTTCATTGATACTAGGGGTTAATGTCATCCAGAAAGGGTAAGTGCCAGTGTGGGATACAGATTCCCCATAAAGATCTCCAAGATAACTGCTTATTTTGCCTAGGAGCTTCTCACAACCATACAACCTGTCCTATTTGTCAGGCTTTCATTCCTAAAACCCTTCATAGCAGATTTTCTTCCCTGGCCTTGTATCTTGAGAATCAGTGCCTTAAGCTTCTCACTAAAGATAGAATGGAGGGAACTTCCTGCCCTGAGGGTCAGCCATTATGGAAGAAGAAGGTGAAAAGGTAAAACTAGAATCTTTCACTGTCCAGTCTCTGCCAGGTGCTTCTCCCAAGATTGTTGAGAACAAGGAGGCTCACCCGGTTGTATTGTTGAATTCCTCTGCCTCAACCGGGTTGGAGGCTGATGAGGATCTGACAGGCAGCATGTCCAATGATGCAATGCAGGCATCCATTTCAGACATTCAGGGGGAACCGTGGTTGATTATTTGGAGGGTCCTAGGGGTGTTCCACAGATTCTAATTAGGGAAGAGATTCTTACTATGATTATTGAATGCTGCCTGGGGTCTGAGCCTTCTATGTTTTACAGGGAAGATGTTCATTTAAAGAAGAAACAAAAAAACAAGCATGCTTCTTCTGCTCCTAGGGATACATAGAGTGAGTGGCAGGCCTTTACTCATAGGTTTAATGCTTTAATGACTCCTCCTTGGTCCTATACTCTCCTTAAAAGGCCTAGAGAACAGGATTCATCTGAAGAGGAGTCAGGTTCTGATGAAGAATCCCTAGCTTATTCTACCCAGATTCCTTCTCCTTTGGACTATGGGTTAGGAGGAAGAGAAATCTACCACCCGTGATATTCCTTTTGATGAAATTTTCTTTGTGGACACAATTTCTATTATGGCATTTTTTAAATGGGATTGTGGTCAGGTTTGTGATGTCCATAATAGGTATTATGAGTTGCTGCAGATTTAATCTCTAAAGCCTTCTGCTGTTCCTCCTGTTTTGGCTGCTTTGTTTGATGCTTTTTCTAATACTTCTGAAGTTTCTGATTCTCTGCCCCTGCTCCAAAAAAGTCTGATAGGTTTAATAGGGTACCTGAGGATTGTAATTTCTTGTACAAATGTCCTGCTGCTGATCCTTCAGTGATTTCTGTGGTCTCTGACAAGCCCTCTCATTTGCCTCCTTTGTCTAAGTTACTGCCTTCTGATAAAGACAGTAGAACCATTGAAAGGCTAGGTAAGAATTTTTTTATTTATTTTTATTTATTGACATTTGTTGACCGGGAAAGTTCACTGAGGTAACGTAATCCATTTTCAGTGGAGCTCCAGAGAGAAAAGCTCCAGAAACAATTACAGTTATAACAAAAATAGTACAGAGGTTAAATATGTTTAGGAAAAATGAACTTTTGAAAATTACAATTTTAAACAATATTAGTAGACAAAATGTTTCAATGTGTAACAGGACACTTTTTGCTGTTACGAGTTAACAATAAAAATTGGATATTGTACAGTAGGATAGAGAATTAGTCAAATTAATGTAGAGAACATATCATAGTAGGTGTCTAGCATATACCTGAGTTTAGCTGAGCTTTGACTACCATTCACTGTGTAGTTTGCCAATATATCTTTAATTTTCTAAGGTGGTTTGTTGGTATTACAGGTGCAGGGAGGGTTATCTAGGTATTGGCTTTTTAGTGCTGATTTACATTTTTTCAAACATTCTATTTAGGTTATGTGGGAGGGTAGGGAATTCCAAAGTTTAGCTATGCAATGGGAGTATAAGCATTGTCCAGCTCTTTTGTTGGGTTTGGTTACATTTAAAAGCATTTTGTTGGAGGATCTGAGAGTTCTTGTTGGAGTATATCTATGAAGAATGGAGCAGAGTGCAGGGCTGGAGTCGGGTTTGAAAATGAGTTTATGCACTAGAGTTAGTTGGGTATAGTTGAGACAGTAGGAATAGTCAAGCCAGTTCAATTCTTAGATGGCCTGGCCATGGTGTAAATGGTTGGGCTTACCTGAGGCGAATATGGCTATTTTATAATAGCAGGATTTCAGTTTATTGCTCCGTGATGAGTGAAAGTTAGTAAAAATGGCACTGTCATATAGTCATATATAGGGAAGGGATAAGTAGGGTAGTGGCTAGTTTGATTGTCAGTGTCATTGTCTAGATAAAGTTTGTGATGGTAAAGCTTCCCTAGTTTGAAATGAGTTTTCTTTATTGTGCTCAGAATATGTGGTTCAAAGGTGATCTTATCATCGATAGTTATACCTAATAATTTTGCTGTATTTACAATTTCAATTTCGGTATTATTTAGAGAGAAGACCCTGAATTGTATATCTGGTTGTTTTGTGGAGAAAAGTAATAGTTTGGTCTTTTAAGGGTTTAGCAGTAATTGTGCATTATTTAGCCAGGCTTCTATAGTTGAGAAAGCCTTTTGAGTGATTGTCAGGAAATTTGAGAAGATATTGGTAGTGGAGAAGATTGTAGAATCATCTGCATATTGGATGAGGCTATTTTGTTGAGAGACTTTGTGCAGGTCATTGATGCAAGTATTGAAGAGTAAGGGCCCTAGTATTGATCCTTGTAGGACTCTGATATTATTTGGCTGATATTCAGATTGTTGGTTTTGCCATCTGACTAATTGTTCCCTATTATTTAGATAAGAGGAAAACCAAGTGAGAGATGAGGGGGAGCAGCCTCAATTAGATAGTTGGTTTATGAGTTTAGTGTGGGATACAGTATCAAAGGCTTTTGATAGATCTAGTAAGATTAGTGAGGTAGGGTGGCCTGAGTCAATGGCTTTATTGACAGTATCCGTAAAAGATAGTAGGGCTGTGACAGTGCTGTGGTTTGGTTGGAAGCCATGTTGGGTAAAGGCAAGAAGATTATTAGTAGATAGGTATTTAAGAAACTGGATCTGTACACATTTTTCTAGTATTTATAATAGTGGTGAGAGTATTGAGATTGGACGGTAATTTGAGAGGTCATGGAAGTTTCCATTTATGAAGTGGAGTAATGATGGATTTTTTCATAGGTGGGGGACATAACATTCAGAAACAGAACAGTTTATAAGAATGCTAATAGGATATGCGATTGCTTTTAATGCAAGTTGTAGAAATTCAGGGGGTAGATTGTCGGTGGACAGAAAGAAGGGTTTTAGCTTGGATAGGAGTTTGATTTTAAGAGAGGTGGGTACTGGCTGAATAGTAAAGGAGGGAGTTGAATGAGTAGAACTTATATTGTAGAGAGGAGGCTGTTGTCTAATTTAGGATCATTTGTGCTGAGGGAGTTAAGGGTTATTGGTGTGTCTTTAATTAGCTTTTGGATGGTAGTAATGAAATGGGTATTGAATTCGTGGGCAATTTGTTTTGGATTTTTATCAGTTGAAGGGGCAGGGTTTGTAAGGTGCCAGGATTAAGTAGAGTAGAGACAGATTTCCAAACTTTTTGGGGCTTATTGTGTAGGGAGGATAGATTGGAAGAGAAGTATATTTTTTGTCTTGTATGACTAGTTTTTTGCCTCTTTTCTTAGTTGCTTAAATTCAAGTTCATTTTGTTTTATTTTGTTTTTTCGCCATTGTTTTCAGGCTTGGTCTCTTTGAAGGAGGCTTTGTTTGGTTATTTTTGTTAGCCATGGGGCATGGTTAACCTTTTGCCCTTTTGGTTTGTATGGTTGCTAGACTATAGAGGGTAGCCAGAAAAACATTATTAAAATAGTGAATGGTGTCATCTAAGGGAAGTGTTTGGAAAAGGGTCCAGTTGTGGAGTTTTAAAATGCTTATAAACACGTATTGGTTAAAATGTGTGAGATTTCTGGAAGTTTTTAAGACAAGAGTTTTGATTGGTTGAGAGTGTGTTCTGTGGGTGTATGCAGGAAGATGGTCACTTAGTATGTTAGGTAGTGTACCTGAGTCTGAGTAATTTTGAGGGTGGGATACTAGTATCCAGTCTAAGGTTGATTTTGAAGGAGTAGACAGGCCATGGGCAGGAGTTGGGATAAGTTGTGTAAAGACATGTAGATTTACACTATTGGTTGGGGAGTTTGTAGTTAGAGCTTGCCAGTTAATGTTGGTGTCACCTAGGATGATGGTTTCTTGTGAAATATTTTGATTTATCCATGATAAGATGTCTTCTAGCATAGGCATATTGTGACCTGGGGGAATGTAGAGTACAACTATATGCAGGTGTTTATTATTATTAATATGAAGTGATGTGATTAGAAGTTCAGAGTAGCTGAAGGTTTACACTTCAGCTACTCTGGCCTTTAGGGCTATTAATTATCAGACTCATATGTCTGGATATGTTTTGGCTCTTCCTACTAAGGCTAGTCAGCTTATTTATTATCTCCCTGACTCTGAGGGTAAAGCTTCTGCTCTTTCTTTGTTAGGAGCTTCACCTCAAGTGGTTTGCCATTCCATCAAATGTAGCTATGATGTAGCAGATGCCTTTTCTAGATCTGCTTCTTTTGGTTCTGTTATGAGGAGGTATTCTTGGCTTAGGTGTCAGCCTTTACCTGATGATATCAAGGCTAAACTGATGGATGCTCCTCTTGATATAAACTTTTATTTGGGGAAGCAGCTGCTGGGTTGTGTAAATATCTTCAGGGTAAAGGGAAGGCCTTAAAGGGACTAAAAAATGTGTTTGTTTCTCCTGTGCCTAAATTTCAGAAAAACTACCCAATAAGCCTGCTTTTGTACATAGGCAGTATTGTTGTCCATCTAAAAACAAAAAGGGTGGCAAGCGGGCTCCTCCTGCTAAGCCTACTCAGACTTCAGGGACTCAGAAGTTACCCTTTCCTGATAAATCAGGTGCTGTATAACTATCTGTCCCTTCCCAGCCACATTCCTCTTTTTCTTTGCCTTTCTGTTTCTCTTCCTGTTTGGCTTCAGATTAATCAGGATTCTTGGGTCCTCTCCAACATTTGCCAGGGGTATTTCCTGGTGTGGAGATCCAATACTCCTTTTATGGACATTCCTCAGCCTCCTTGAGAACAGCTTCCTTTTTTCTCAGAGGTTCATCAAGATCTTTTGACTCAGGGTACTATTCAAGAGAGACCTGTGTCCCAGAGGGGGGAGGGGTTTCATTCAAGAATGTTTATAGAGCTCAGGAAAGAGGGTACTTAGAGACAAATTCTAGACCTTTCTCATTTACACACTTTTCTGAAGGTGCTATCCTTTCAGATGTTATCCCTTCAGACTCTTGCTCCCTCAGGCCTACCTATATAGTGTCTCTGGATCTCAAGGAGGCTTATCTCCATATTCCGATACACCCTGTATTCAGGAAGTTTTTGCATTTCTGTTGCTTCCTGGCATTTTCAGTTCTCTGCTTTGCCCTTTGGCCTTTCAATTGCCCCAAAGGTATTCACCAAATGCCTAGCTCCTGTAATTGCTTTATACAGGCTTCAAGGGATCCAAATATTTCCTTATTGGGACACTCTGCCGATTCAGGCATTCTCTCCAGTGATACGTTTGCAAAATCTTCATTTTGCCATTTCTCTTTTTCAGAGCCTAGGGTTCACAATAAATTTCAAAAAGTCTTCCCTGATTTCTCTCAGGATCATGTCTTTTTGGGTTGCAGGATTCAGGCAGTGCCTATGTTGGCATCCCTTCCTCCTCCAAAAGCCTTAACTCTAATTTCCTCCTTTCAAAGTCTTCTCCCTCTGGCCTCAATTACAGCCAGGGAGTTTGAGAGTTCTGTGTTGCATGGCATCCACCATTTCTATGCTACCTCTGGCTGACTCCACATGAGAAAGTTTCAGTGTTTTTTGAAATCAGTGTGGCTTCAACATGCTCATCCTCTAGACTTTGTAGTTCCTCCTCTTGTCTCCAGAAGGAAATTTTTTGGTGGATTCAGCTGTTGTCTCTAAATCCAGGGCTCCCCTTTCAGCCTCCTGTTCAGCTCAGGAACTGTTTACAGATGTTTCAGTTGTGGGTTGTGGAGCAGCCTTTGGCTCCCTAAAAGTGCAGGGGCTGTGGTCACCTCTTTAGCAGAAGGAGCACATCAGTGTCAAAGAGATGAGAGCTCTCATGCTGGCTATTCAGGTCTTTCATCCCTTTTTTTTCTCCAGGGCCTCTCATATTCACAGACAATGCCACAGTGACGCAGTATATAAACAAACATGGAGGAACAAGATCTTATCTTCTTTGCTGGATGGCACTTCTGGTTTGGAATCTTGCTGTCAAGTATCGAGGGACTCTTCAGGCAATTTACATCTCTTCAGAGCAGAACATTGTGGCAGACACTCTGAGCAGGTCCTTAACTCAATATCATGAATGGATGCTTTATATTGATGTGTTTCTGAACATTGTCCACCAGTGGGGTACTCCTCAAGTTGATCTATTTACCTCTCCTTTGAACAGACAACTTCCTCTGCTTTATACCAGATTCCCAGGTCCTCTGGTGTGGAAGGTGGATGCCCTCTCCTTTTCTTGGAAGGAAATGTTTCTGTATGCATTTCCTCCCCTTCTTCTCATTCCAAAAGTCCTGTTCAAAATACAACAGGATGTTCCCAAAATCTTGTTGGTGACTCCGTTTTGGCTGTGACAGCATTGGTTTCCTCTTCTTCTGATTTAGCCAAAGGCAATCATCGCAAGTTACCTCACTGGGAGGATCTACTCACATAAGACAAGGGATCTTTTATCCATCCCCACCTGTCCACTCTTTAACTGACACTGAGGGTGATAGGATTTTGATTCCTCATAGACACCTTTTTTCTGAGGACGTGCTTGGGTCCTGCAGGAGGCCAGGAAGCCCCCTACTAGGAAATCCTACTTATCTGATTGGAAGAGGTTTTCTGTTTGGTTTCTCTCTTGTAATCTGGACCCAATTACTGTGCATGTTCCTTTGGTTATCTCTTATTTGTGTGAGTTGCTCAGTGCTGCTTTGGCCTATTCCTCTATTAAGGCCCATTTATCAGCTATCTCTGCTTGCTGCCTTTATCTCTTCCTCCTTTAGCTTCTAGATTTGAGGCTAAACAATTTCTTAAAGGCGTCCTTCATATGAGACCTCCCAGGAAGCCTGTTCCTCCTCCCCGAAATCTTAATTTTGTTTTGGAGAAGTTGACTCTGGCTCCTTTTGAGTCTGCTGCTTCAGCTTCCTTGCAACATTGTTTTTGGAAGACAGTTCTTTTGTTGGCTCTTACTTCTGCCAGACAGGTGTCTGATTTACAAGATCTTATGACTCTTATGGCTTCTCCTTCTTTTTTGGTATTTCATAAGGACAGGTTGTCCTTACATACTAATCCTTCTTTTATAGCTAAGGTGGTTAATGAGTTATCACTTAATTAGTCTATTCATTTGTCTGCTTTTTTCCCCACTCTGCAATCTGCCACTGAGATGGTGCTGCATACTTTGGATGTGCATAGACAACTCAGATTTTATTTGGATAAGACTACGGTTATTAGAAAATCTGATCAATTGTTTCTTTTTATCCTAGGTCATTAGGATTAGCTGTATCCAAGCAAACAGCAAAAACAAATTACACCAGGAGCACCATGGACTTGCGGACCAAAAAGTTTATTAAATAGATATTTCTTGGATTTCAAGACCATTTCGTTTTGTTACGCTTTTCATGGCAACAGCCTTCCTTCTTCTGTAAAGGCACATTCTGCTAGAGCTG
This sequence comes from Protopterus annectens, assembly GCF_019279795.1. NCBI lineage: Eukaryota > Metazoa > Chordata > Ceratodontiformes > Protopteridae > Protopterus > Protopterus annectens. Next base: position 1,309,665,843 of record NC_056744.1, read on the forward strand.
TGGCTTCTTTTGGTGTTTTTTTTTCAAGGGGTCAGATATTACCTCTATTTTAGAAGCAGCTACCTGTGGGTCTATATTATAAGACCGAAAGTTGAAAATCGTGAATGCTCTACATCTCGAAAATGCCGGACCTCGAACTTGCCATTGTGGGGGGGGGCTGCACCCCCCCACACCCCTCACTAAATATATATGCCAACTCCGAGATCATACTACAGTGAGGAAAGGGCAAATACTCCAGTCTTCACTGCACTGCAATCTCACAAAAAGCACTTTGAGGTCTGGCATTTTTGAGATTTGGAGCATTCGTGATTTTCAATTTTCGTTCATATGATATAGACCCGCTACCTGCACTTCTGTGCATACTTTTACCAAACACTACTAGTTGGATGGTATCTCTAGAGCTACAGGTGGTTTTGCTAGGACCATTCTTCATGGTTTCATGGAGGGTTCTGCTGCTCCTTCCTCCTCCCAAATTTCTTCTTAAGCTTTGGCATTCTCACATACATAAGGAATATTGCAACAGTGAATGTAAGGACATAGTACAGTTGTGTAAAATCTTACCATAACAGTAGATGTCCTTGCCATCACTGTTGCAGTATTCAATCCCTCTCTTCTTCCCCCAGTCCTTTCCTTCCTGAATGTACTGGTTACCTCCTGGGGTTCTTTAGACTGGTGTTCCTACTGGGACAATCATTTCTGAGGATGGTACATCCAGATGTCACTTTTATGTCCTATGCAGCACAGGGAGTGTACATGTGACATCTGGCATACCATACAACTTTAGTAGGCTTTGGTATACTGGCCGATGTCGGGCATTCACGGCAGTGAAAACCCATACGTAAGGAATACTGCAATAGTGAAGGCAGGGACATCTACTGTTATGGTAAGATTTGTACACAATTATTTTTTCTGAGTAGTTTAGTTTCCTCCAAACAACATGCTTGTTACATTGCCTTCTCTAAAATATCCATATATGATACATTTGTCTTTGCATACGTGGCAAGAAAGGGTCCATTGGGTATGGTTCCCATCTTCCATTTACCTATTGAGTGTCTCTAAGTTACTTAACCAGACAGTGTTTATGGGCCTTAACCCAGTTCCAGTTAACAACTGAACAATCTGGTTAATTATCTATTTATCTATCTGCCATTTTGTCTACCTTTTAACATTTTTCCTAGAACAACTTCTCAGTGATACTTAGGAGTTGTGCTAAAAGATTGTCTCGTAGTCTTCACAAAGAGTCCCAAGTTAATAAGGTTCTAGGGCAACTTAAAGCAGCCTATTTATTATCCAGTGTCCTCACTCCAGAAGCAAGTTGCTCCATAGCCATCAGTGTACCCATTCCTAGGACTGAATACAGACTGCCCTTTATTGTTGCACACTCATTTGCTAATACCGCATTATTACAAACCACCAAGAATAAAATACTATGCTTCATCATCCTAGCTAACAATAGAGAAAACCACTACACTACAATAAATAATGATAGATGGCTTACAGTTACAACAAGAAATGAGCTACTGCTCAACACATTTACTTACAATATACTGTCCACTTTTAAAGGAGAACCATACCCAAAAATTAAAAAAAACGTATATTTCAATGTGTGTTCATGTTTTCTACATTTTAACACCACCCTGGGACTATATATACATTTTCTTCTAATTTTATCTGTTATACCATAGTCTGCCCTCACAGGGTCCAGCAACTTGATGTGATTTTGATTTTTCAGTCTATATCTTTGTATCCCACAATGCAGGGCACAGCTGTATAAGACTGCATCATACAGGCAGCTTAGGTACAGAGCTGTTGTCAGCTCCATTCACTTTACATATGGTTTCAGCTTTTTCTTGCTTTCTTCCACTTAGTCAGGTTTAATTACCATTTGGTGTGGTTCAATGACTATTTCTGTTTGTCTTTTAGGTCATCTCCCAGAAAAGACTTTCTAAGTGCATATCTCTGCTTTAGCATTCCAAAGTGGCTATTCTTACCTGAGTTGTAGTTCTTCAGCTCATGCCCTTGTTTTCAGAATACATATATTTTAAATACAATCTGTGCAGGTTATTGATACATTTATATGCCATCAATGTTTGTCGCATACTCCTTATCCAATCAGCAAGCCTACTGTAAAACTGTTAAATGAAAACAAAACTACACAAACACTTACCTGAACTGCAAGAAAATAACCTCCACAAATAATTTCTCCCATATACCACATTTTCATAAAACCCAAATCTAATAGATTTGCAAAAAAAAAAAATTAATGAAAACAATAATGAAGTAAAAACGGACTACTGCTACTCAGAAAACATCATTCCAAACTAAAGGAAACCGATCTTATATAACTAAACTAAATAAAATTATACTACACAAAATATAACTAAACTATAAAATTAACCTATCCCAGTCTAACACTTACTACAGCACTGAAATAAAACACTGTGTTACCCACTAGATAGCAAACTGGCTACACTAACAGAACCACGTCTATGATGTTAAAGGTACACTTTCAAACAAAAGAGCAGTTACCAGCAGTGTACTTCAGGGATCTGTACTGGGATCACTCCTCTTTGGTCTCTACTTCTGTACCATCAATGATGACACCAAGAGCCTGTGGATAACAAAATTTGCTGATGACTGTAAACTGGGAACCGTGATAAACACTTCACCTGATCACCAGATTCTCCAGGTGTGCCTAATGAGCACTAACATGTGGTGATTGGACCATGGCCTCAAACTGAATGCCAATAAATTCAGCATTGTGTTCTTTGGCAAAACTGGGCCCCGATGCTCCTATCACACAGGTAACACCCTTAACAATTGATTGTGTCATTATGGACTTGGTCTTTTATCACCATGTCACCACTGTTGTGAGAAAATCTTTTTTACTTAACCAGTCTAAACATCAGAAATGTATCTTATCTAGCCAAAGAACTCACCTCCCCCCCACACTTCTCCTTTATCAAGGCTGTTAATAGATAATTAGAGAATGGGCAAACTGTACATCAGCACCCTGACTGGAGAATGAACGTTCTCCAGCAGCGTATTAATGTACAAGTAATGCCTGCTGAAAAACAAGTCTGCCACTTAACAGCAGCATATCAAGCTGCTGTGGAACTTAGAAATAAACTAACAGCCGCAATTATTTTACACTCGCTAAGCAGTACTTCTGCTGTTTAGTGAGGTTTTGGTCAGGACTGTAATTTTGATAATAACAATAATGTTAGCAATTTAAAACACAAGGGCACTTTAAAGGATTCGATATATATGTTTGGTAAAAAACTTAATATGATTAATGCCTTGAAACTAGACAACGCTTATTTAAATTTTTGTATTTCTATTAACATTGTACCCATGGGTTTGAGATTTTACAAACTACCATTGGGTATTGATATAGATAATGAGGTAAAAATGGACTTTCACTCTTTATTTGACAATTTTGGATTCCAATATATGAGACTGTTGATTAAATATAATGATGTGAAGTTGTGCAAACTTTTAACTGAAGTAGAGAAACTTAATAATGTAATAACACAAGATTTGGCATTTTCACAATGGGAAACTTTATTTTACAAACAGTTTGACAATGCGGACTTTAGGGCAAAGAAGGCTCATGAACGCAAGCAAAAGAAGTTATATAGAGACAGGGATCAGTACAAAAACCACACAAATTACTCATGGAATATATCCTATAAAAACTTGGAAGTGTACACTCAGGAGTACGACAGACCATATGCCCACAGGGAAAGTGACACTGATGAGTTTTTTCACAACCCAGGGGGAAAGAACTTTGGGAAGTGGAAGAAAGGGGAAAAGTGGAAAATGAAGTACTAATAAATGAGGTTAAGAACATTACTAATGACACAAGTTGTCATGACACCTCAGATATTGTAGTCACTAATCAAATTGTGAGCACATGTAACAATTTCAAAATATATAACTATAGTAATATCCAACTAGATAGAACTCATTTTAGTCTATTATCTAAAGGGCTAAAATTTATTCCAACACCAAAATTCAATATAGTGAACAACATATTAGAGTTTAAAAAATATATTAGAAAACTAAATCTATCAATGATGTTTGGAAATAAAGACCAGAAAGTTGATGCTACCACCGACTCTTTAAAAAAGAAGAGCAGTTTTATGCCTATTAGTAACCCTAGCATTCAGAAATATGACAATAAGGTAACCAGAGAATTATATTTAGCGAATAAAGCATTCAAAGGGTACAAAACTAAATCCAACTTAACTGAAAAGGAAATTCTCACTTTAAATGAGTTACAGAATAATAGCAACATCAGGGTAACGAAACCGGACAAGGGGGGGTGGCATCGTTATCTACGATGCCATTACATACAGTGGTATTATTAATAACATCTTGCATGAATCGGGAATTACACACCTATATCACAGAATGAGGTTAATATTGCCTATAGAAGAATAGACATGTATTTAGAAGAATACTTTTTAGATCAGAGAATATCAGAGGATTTATACCACTATATGTCTGTGGACTATCCCACTGTGGCTACCATTGTGGGAATTCCCAAGGTTCACAAGGATTACACCAACCCCCCTTTCCGCCCGATAATTTCAGGTAGCAAGTCAAAGACTTTCCCTATTGGGGTTGTCATTGACAACATGCTGAAACCAATATACGACAATGTTCAGCATCTGGTAAAAGACTCTTGGGAATTTTTGAAAAATTATCCTATCTCTAAATATAACAATAATATAGTATTCAGCAGTATAGACGTCATTGATCTATTTAGTAGCATCCCAATTGATGAAGGTCTGGAAGCATTTACCAACTGCCTAAGAAAACATACAAACATGACTTGGGACAAAATAACACTATTAGTGGACTTGATGTCCATCGTATTAGAAAATAACTTCATATATTTTGAAGGGGAGCTTTTCAAGCAGACCAGGGGAGTAGCTATGGGTGCAGCATGTGCACCCATATTTGCTAACCTGGTCATGCTGGAATGGGAGGACAACTATATTTTCAATAGTACGCACTTCAAGTCCATTTGTTATTACTCCAGATTTTTGGACGACATCTATATCATGTGGAATGGTGAGGACAGTTCTTATCTGGATTTTATTACTTATATCAACTCTAGTAGTGAATATTTAAAATTCACTGCAGTACATAACAACCAAGGGGTACCATATCTGGATACACTAGTTTCTGTCAACAATGGGTGTTTAAAATCAAATATTTACAGAAAAAACACCTTTTCAAACTCTTATATAGACTTTCACAGTTATCATCCGAGAAAGGTGAAATGTAATATATACAAAGGCCAATGTATTAGAGCCATGCAAATGACATCTGAATATACTGACATGGTTAAAGAGATAGAATTTATTACATCTTTATTTTTAGAAAGAGGATACGACTTAGATTTAATGAATGACATATCCAGTTACATCATGGAATTAAGAGATAGTAGATACACATCACTACTTGGAACAAATGCCTCTAATATAGGACAAGAACTAGTTGTTAATGACTTAACTACAACAGTCATTAACAACTTTAAAAAGGCATGTATTATTGAATACGGTCCTTTCAGTAATGTAATCAAAGACATTATGACAAATAATTGGAACATGTTAATAAGGGAACAGGAAATATTGGACAAGGTGGGAAACAGACCATTATTTGTTAACAAAATGGGAAGGAACATTAAGTATTTATTAGAATTATCAAAACATGGAAGGATTGAAGTCAACACACACACAAGTAAATGTGGGGCATGTAATCAATGCAGTTATATTAATGAAAATAGCCCTGTGAAGCTAATGAATTTAAACAGGACTAAAATATACATGTCAAAAGGGAACTGCAAAACAAAGATGCTGGTATATATTGCTTTGTGTACGGTCTGTCCAGCATTTTACATTGGGAAGACCGAGAGGTTTTTTAAGCAAAGAATTTATTCCCATACATACTGTATAAAAAAGAGGGATAAGAAGAATGCTTTGGCCAGACATAACATTGAAAAAGGGACTGAACATGTATTTAAATTTGCCATAATTGAGGTTATAAAGAACAACCCAAGAGGAGGTAATATTAATAATTATTTAGCATACAGAGAACTATACTGGCAGGTATTAACAGATGCCACATTTACACCAGGCATAAATGATTATATGTCCATTAAACCTCTATTGATGTTAAACAACTGAATCAAACATATACCTTGTGTTTATAATTTAAGCATTTTAAAGTAGCTTAGCTAAGCTACACTGTCTTTACACAAACATATTTTTAACATATATTTTTATACACACATATTTTTATATAAACATATATTTACTTGTTGCATATATGCACTTACAGACAGCAATAGGAGATTAACTGTTTGTGGGTAATTTTAGAAGTTTATTTTGAATTGTGGAATGATGTTATATCATTTTAAATTGAACACTTTCTAAAATAGTGCTTTTTTGGCGCCAATTTCAAATATAAATGTATGTAAGGAACTGATTCTAACTGTTCTGAGGAAGCTTGCTGTTGTTGCGAGTGAAAGCGCTAAACCTGATTTTGTTTGTCATATTAAATTAGAATTTTTATCTTAACCGGATTGGATTTATTTTGCTGACTGTTTTTGTTGGGTGGACAGACCTGTTTGGGAAGTTCTATGGTTTTTTGAGTTTGTCCCGAACGGATCAACATTTATTCTGGAGTGTAAAATAATAAAGAAAAAAATTAAAATAAAAAACTTGTGTGTGTTTGTCTGTGTATGAGAGTGAGAGATTAATCGAGCCATTATAATACACTCACTAAGCAGGGCTTTTGCTGTTTAGTGAGTGTAAAATAAATGAAAGTGAAAAAAAGTGTGTGTGTGTGTGTGTGTGTGTGTGTGTGTGTGTGTGTGTGTGTGTGTGTGTTTGTGTTGTGTGTGAGAGAGTGGAGTGATCCCTGGCAGTAACAGCATCAGTTAAGAGGTTTCTGTGCCTCTTCATACCTCTCAATCTCTCGGCACAAGATATCTGGACAGAGTCACAAATAACAAGGGACAAACAACCAAAAATAAGGATAGATTTTAAATATTGCTCTTATAAACTAAGAAAGTTTCTAGGACAACAGGGTTTCCACTAGCTTGTATTATCTGAAGAATACGAAGTCTGAAACTCAAATGTCTGTCATTATTTAATGACTTCAATTCCCCAGTGATTTGCCAGAAAACTACATATTTTTTGAGGATGGGATCAAACATACTAGCCAAAAATCTGAACAGCTGAAAGGTATGCTCTGTTGACTCTTAGCTCAAAATATCTGGATAAACCTAAAATAAACGGGGGACAAAGGATCAAAAATAGGAACATATTTTTCTTGATTATTAGGATCTGTGTTAGCATACATTTTCTGAAACAGAGGTATGCATGAGAGCCATGAGACCAACAGTAAAGACGTTTGCATACCTCTGCACCTTTCTGCTGAAGGAATCTGGATAAAGCATGAAATAAAGAGGGAACAAAGGCTTAAAAACAGGAACAGATTTTAATTACTGCTCTTATAAAATTACAAACTTGCTTTATTAAAAGGATTTGCTTTAGTATGAATTTTCTGAAGAAAATAATAGTCTGAAACTCAAATTATGCCATTATCTAGTAACTTCGATCTCCAATGACTGGTAACAAACCAAACGGTTTAGGAGTAAGGGACCAAAAAATAAATGCCTGGATATTTTTTTAAATGTTATATTTTGGATGTAAATGCTTCCTCCAACACCATTAACATATACTAGAGCAAGTTTGAAACATAAGGCAGAGGAACTATTTTACATCAAAAATATATATATAAAAAAATAATATAGTACTTAAAAAAATAAGTAATAAAACACAACAATTTTACAGAGAGCCCATTTCTCTAAGCACAGTAATGCCCTCCAGGGTATGTGTTAATGTGTAATTAATGCTCTTCCAGGGGTGTAGATGCCCAATGCTGTATAACACTCCTGGGCGGGCATTACTTACATATTAACATGCACCCTGTTGGGCATTATTGCTTATGTAAATACTAAAGGGGCATTGTATTCTAAGTACATGAACCAGCTAAAGACACCCAAGTGTTCCTTATCAAGACAATAAAAGGGAAAGTCAACCTTGAGCTACCCTGACCACCTTAGACTGTTGTCACATTCTTCCATCGAGTTTTGAGAAAGGACCTCTGTCTAGCCAACAGAACCTAGAAGAATCCAGTCCTCTGTAACCTTTTTCACATCTACAAAACTAACACCCACTCAAGAGATTGGAACTACCATCTTGAGAGTTATCTATGACAGAGAATGCCACATTTGTGGAATAGACTCCCCATGGAAGTAGAAAATAGCAGTTTCCTGACCATTTTTTAGCACAACTCGGATGAGCAAAACTACACCCTTGGTCTGGCTCCTCAAACCCTTATGGACAAACATTATTTATTTGTCTTTGTTGACTGGGAAAAGTCAGACTGGACAAAACCCATTTTTCAGCAGAGGCCTGGGGAGAAAAGTTCTAATTTAAGTTGCACATGATGCACATTTATAATTGCAGGGTAAAACATCTATATACAAGATGATTTACATGTTTTTAAATATTTTTACATGAAAATAACATTTTAATACAAAAACTGAGAGAAATTAACATAAATGTATTAATTATTGAATAGATAAATGACAATTCACAGACAGATAAGTAGAATGTAGGTTAAAAAATGATAAGAGAGATGAAAGGAGAAGTTATCAGCAGGAAGATAAATGGACAGAGGAAGAATTTCAGTTAGTGGTGGGATGTAAGAGAAGTAGAAAAAGTAAGAGTTTAGGAAATAAGTGCAGTATGAGGAAGAGTGATAAGCTACAAAAAAGACTGGGAAGCAACATGGCTGTAAGAGTTGGAGAAAAGTAATCTGAGGAAAGCTAGCCAGGTGAGCGGGATGAACAGAGCCATCTTTGGCATAGGTGCTGTTACAACCAGGTCCAAATTAATTCATCCAATCCAGTTGGGGGCTGGTATTAACTCATGCCTTGATAAATTCAATGAAGGATCATGTAGCTAGGCTGCAAATGGTCACCGGATCAACAATCTAGTATTAACCTATGAACATTACACAGACTGGGTTTTGGTCACAGGACCAAACTGCAAGTAGTCTAGCACACTTTGCTTACTGTCTAACAAGCCTCTGTACTACTTACACTGTAGCCAGTCCCACAGTGGTCAATTCACACCAGTGCTGATATTCAGCACCCCTCTGTGTCACATCACAGTCTGCAGTCCTAGAGGTTGATTCACACAAATATCTATATGAAGCCCTGAAGTGCTTCAGTGCCACCTTTTGGTAGCTGGTCTATATCAGTGTGCGTAACCTGACAATTATTAGCACTACATGTTGGTGGCCAGTCTCACAGTATTCCATTCATACCTGCTACATCCATATCTTGCACTTAGGTAAACTGACCTAGCACAAACAGTACTGCCATGCTTACAATAAGTAGAGTAACAGTATTAATCTAACAGTGCCTAGTTTACAACCACCAAGAACCAACCAACCAAGTCAAAGTAGTCAACATCTGCACTCATTACAGAACAACAGTTACCACATCAATAATAACAACCGCACTGAGAGACAACCCTTCAAAGGTAATAGAACATCAAGATTCATTTTCTGAAGAATAAGAGGTATAAAACCAATGTCTAGTTTTATTGAATGACTGTCTCCCCATTTTTTGCTTTGTCTATGATTCTTAAGCAAAGAAGTTGAGATGTATGTGGGAGTAAGCATAACTGAAGACTGTACCTGATTTTGCAGAATGTTCATACTTTTGTATCATATTTTTTGCTGTGTACTTTCTAAAATGTTTATTTTGTGGTAGATTATGAGGATTATAAAGACCCAAATCAGGGACATGTTTTGCATCAACGTGCAGTTTCTAAGAAATAAAAACTGTAAATCTCTGATGTCTGTCATTACTAGTCAATAAGTTAAAAGCCATCACCATAAAACCACAAATGATTTTAACCTTTTACATATACAATATAAACAGCAAGTAATCTTTTAAATAGAAAATCTGCAGACAAAGTATGAAGAACTGCAAATAAAACTTGTTTCACAAATATTTAACAGAATGCATGAATGTTAACATCAGCGAGAGTCATAATGGGACATAAGAAAGAGTGCCTTTGGTACCTGCTTATTATAGGCCATATTTTATCTGCCCTTTCCATAACAGATCCTTAGTGATGATGGTAGTGCTCAGTACAAATAAATGGGCATTCCCCACACAGTTGAATGTTCTACATCTTGACACCATTTAACTGACATCTGGACTCTGATTTACTTTTAGCTATGTTGGGGACATCAGCATGCTGTATGACAATCAGTTGCTGCCACTGAGCCTATTTTGGCACTACATCTCCAGCTAACACTTAAAGCAATGAATACTATGGAGGGTCAGCAAACTTGTTCCCTTTCCATCACTGGCATCTTAGCACTTGGTATCTCAAAGCAGCATAATGATTGGCTCGCTGATCATCAGCTCTTTCTTAACATAGAATACTCTTGTCTGTAAGAGGTGCAAATGCCTAATTAATACAGAGACATCCCTGTTATGATAAACAATATACATGTAGTCAGACCCCCTCTTAAACCACTACCGCATACTCAAACAAAACACAACACAGACAAATGCTGTATGCTGATGCTGTAAGGGCTACTTGTCAAATCCTCCTATAATATTTAAAATCATCTCTCAACAGATATCCCCCAGCTCACCTGCTTCACTCACACCTACACCAACAAATCAACAACAGTCAATTTCCTCCCTGTCCATTATTCATACACTCTTCTCACAGAAGTATTTAGCCAGGTCTTATGAAATTTTAGATATCATAGTTAATTGGGTCAGTTATGATGCATTCCATGGCTTTGCATGTAAGACTCATTAGGCTGATAGGTCTTTAATTCCTGGAGTCAATGGTGGGGCCCCCTTGTGACATGGCATTACAATATCTGTGGACCACTCCTGTGGGACAAAGACAGTTGCTAAACTGATTTTTCTGATAATAACTTTGTCACAAAAGGAGCTACTGTCAGCCCAGCTATCTGGAATTTTGTAAATAATTATATGTCATTTGTGAATATTACTATGATTTATGTAGACATGTGACAGAAGGAGATACTGCCAGCCCAACTATCTGGAATTTTGTAAGTGGTTGTGTGTCATTTGTGAATAGCAACATGATTCATATGCCTGTGTTACAAATGTATTAGAACTATATGTCATATTGTATAGACATGTGCTGATGAGATATTTTTATACACTATTGTAATTGTTTAGATGTATGTATTTTAACAGGGGAGACAAACTTCAGAAGAATGGTTGAGGCTGAGTTACTTTATGGCTGGACCATAAACAAAAGAGATGTTATATTTCAGTTTCAGTGCAGTAGCAGATATAATGTCTAGAAACAGAAGTTTTTTTTGTATTGTCTTTAAGTGTGGAGGAATGTAAATTGTTTTACGACCACCATTTGCCAAAGATCTGAGGGCTATGTATTTTTCACAGGGAGTTGCTAAATGCTAGCAGTTTCTAGCAATGGGGGGTTTCACCTGCGATAGTTAGATGACAAAAGTGATATCATCCTGCAAGTATCCCAGCAGCAGTATTTGAGATATTAATTTAAAAACTCTATGAGAGACAGACAGGGCATTTTGTATTTTGTCTTTGAACTGACAGCATTAGCTGGAAAACCCACTCACCACTTCTGTCTTGCCTGGCTCTGAAAGTGAGTTAACTAGGGTACAGTAATTTCTCTTAGATACAGTTAGGAATATAGTGAACTATAGCTTAGATGTTTTCTTTTTTTTATCTAAGACTGTCCTGCAATGTTATTTTAAATATTTCCTGTGATTTTGAACTCTGAAGTAACTGTGATTGTTTACTGAGTATTTTTTATTATTTATTATTAAATATATTTAAACCTTTCAATTGTGACTGGACTGTCTGGAGATATTTAAGCTCTCAGAGTATTTGCATATCTATTTGGTGACACTGTGCAGACCACTCCTAATAGCCTTGCTCCTGGTCAAACTACCATTTGGATTAATAGTAACATTACACAGTAAGATTGGACACACTTTGCTATGGGCCTTAAAGCAGCTGTTAAGTAGTGGCTGGTGGCAGTGAAAACTACCTTATAGTCTGGGCAGAAGGGGGCATAGCTAGTAAACCTGGGACAGCCTTTCCCAGGTGTGTGTATGTGTGTATAAGTCAAATCTTAAAGAGTGTGTGTGTCAGCTGCTTGAGTGGGGACACGAATCACTGGTTGGACAGAGAGGGTGCTGGAGGTCTTGGCTTGGCCACTCAGCTGAGATCTCAACTCTATAGCTGTGCCAGTGGGGAGTCTTATTGGGGATCTGGAGAAAGAGGGATAAACTAGCCCCAGACTGACTGTGGTCTCTGTGTGCTCTTAAGGGAAATTGCACTTTACTGTGTGTGTACTTGTCATCCTCCCAGTGTGTACATCGTCCACTGCTGCCAGTGGTGAGGACTGAGGCTGTGTGATTACTGGCCCAGTGCAGGGGCATCACAGACTTATCTTTCAACTATCATACCCGTGTCTTTCTTTGAAACCATTCTATTTGGATCACCTAATTTCAAAAGTTATCTCCTGTAGATTAAATGAAGTCTTAACTCCCCTTTACTCATCTCTTATCGGACCTGTTATTGAATATAATGCCCCTATTGGCATGCGTTTGTGAAAAAGTGTCAATCAACTTGATACATTTTGAACCTCAGACATTCCCAACTAAAAAACAAAGTGACTTTAAGATTCTCAGTTATTTGGACAGACTTGCAGTCCTCTCCTTGTACTGAGTCTCTTATATATATTATTCTGTTGTGATTTTGGGTCTAACCACTTGAGACACAATAGAGCAGACCCTCTTTGACCTCCTATTCCATCATTATTGATGTGATGGCAGGGATGTTTTTAGGGTGTACCATGCTTCTCCTCAGTAGGAAGGCAATGCACTCACCACAAACTAATAAACCAACCACTAAAAGTCCCATCCCTCCAGAATCTACTCCAACCCTACATAACAATGAGACCACTAAGATCCAACCACAAAAACCTCATACAGGTCACAAGAGCCATTAACTCTGCTGGAGAAGCATTATTCTCTTGCACTATAGCCAAACTCTGGAGCTCCCTCCCATTCTCAATTACCTCTGTAACTTCTTGCACCCACTTTAAATCCTTACTAAAATCACACTTCAAAACTTGCCAGATATGCCCTTGCCCCCCCCTCTAATACCATCCACTCCCCCCACCCACTACCTCTCTCAGCCCCCTATCAACAACCTACTCTTAGCAAGCTTGGCTACTCATGTTCCCAGCTACCTACCACATAATATTAACTTCTTGTAGCAACAACTGCTAATGGCTGTTATGTACCTCAAAAGCAGGTTGTATCAATTGTTCACTGATGAATCTCAACTACATTTGTAACCATGTTTAGTATATGTCACCATATTTTAAAATTGTACTATGTTCTACAGCTGTTTTACATCTGTTTTCTTCTTGTCTTGTGTCCTTAACTGGACTAATGTCTATATTTAAATGCTATGTTTTTTAACTGTATAATGCAAATAATACTTAATGTGGAGCTTTTCTCCCCGGGCCTCCACTGAAAACGGACCTGTGCCCAGTCGGACTCTCCGGGTCAACAAACGTAAATAAATAAATAATAAAAATAAATAAATATAGCAGGTCCACAGAATATGTAGGAAACACTTCATTATGACTGTTGCTCAGATCTCATTAGAAAGACCGTTTCACTGAGTATGCCTTGAAAACAGGTCAGTTTATACAAAGGTACATGAAAGATACAAGAAGCAGCACTCCTGTAGTTGTCTTTTCAACTGAGAATAAGTTGTCATATCTAAGTAATGCTACTGTATTGTTGCTATTCAGTACCTTTCTGGCACAAGGTACCATCTGTCATTAACTCTGAAGTAAACATGGATTCATAAAGTATCATGGTACATGCTAGACAATTTCCCTGCTAAAATGCTTGATGAAGAAATCACCAAAAGGCTATTGTTATCTATGGCAGTGTTTATTTGAGCTCTTTGGTAGTGTGAATATGAAACTTCAACTCAAATATCTTATCTGTGACTTTGAAATAGTTTTGATTAAGAATATCAGCAGCAATACTAATGGGGTTCTTTTGAAATATTGTTGATTTCATTTTTGCCAAAATATTCTGTGGAAGATGCTGTCCCTGGGATTTGCACCACTGTATGGGAAATTTCTAACATTCTAGCTGTGCATGAAAAAGTGATACACTATCATTTTTGTAAGAGAGTGAAGTACTTGATACTTTCTACACCTTGTGTGATCAACTTCTAACAGAGGTCAAGAAGTTATTGCATTACTTTGAAGCAGTAAACCTAGAAAGGATTGCTTCTGCCATGGTTTTTCCAGCCATATTTTTAATTATGTTTTGAAATATATAAGAATAGAAGAGAAGATTAACATAATGCTATCAGCAGTTCAGCCATGTACTGCAACATAAAGTAGAAATTGTTTCTTCAAAGCAATTGCCATGTTATTTAAGAAATAAATTGTCATACCATGCCTGATGTGCCATTGGTTATGATGGCTAGCGTACACAAGGTGCATATTACTATGGTTTAAATTCATGTTTGATATTCCTTGGAGAGTATTGATTTTGGCACTACTGCTTTGTTATGGACAGTCATGATGCACATTACTTATTTGTTTCATCTTGATTTGCACAAGTGGTCTTTCTTTGTTTTCTGTTGATCACAGCATGGTTACTTTATCCACTATGTGTTTGATATGATGAAGCTCACATACGTGGGGGTTTGATTATATGCATTTTCACACATTTGGAATTACTTTTCTCACCATTGATATGGTAGGTCAAGTATATGATACAGACCCATATATATGTTTTCCTTTATTTTTGCTTTTTTTCTGTAATTTTGGGAGTTGGAACTACAGGTTTTTGTATTACAGTAGGAAGCTAAAAGACTATATCTGGTCTTTTCTTTCCACTTCAGTTCATTTTGTAGTTTACTTTATTGTTAATACTATATCAAAAAGTCCTTGCTATCTTGATAGAAATGTACTTTCAGCACAAGGAAATAACCCCTAACACTTTTTCCCATTTTAGATTCTCTGTGTCTACCATTCATATTAGAGACCCTAGCCTGCATCTCTTTTTCCCTTTGCATATGCTGGCACAAGTGATTTTTTTGCATATCTTGAAAGATTGAGAAGTGTGCTACAACACTTTTAAATAGAGTTTTCTCTTCCTTTCAAGTTTCCTATACTATGTACAGCATTCTGCAAGCATATTTCTCATATAATAACTCTAATGGGTGTAAATACTGTTGAAGCCTGGTGTACTTCTCTTACAGCAAAAAGGAAGAAGAGAAATAACTGATCGCAGATAATACCATCTTGTTCTCTGGCATAACCTTTAGAAGATACACTGAAGTTCTTAATTGCTTTACTTTAAAATTCAAGAAAAGCTGGTGCATTAGACTGGACATAAATGAGAGTTCCCAGGTATGTGAGACATTTTTTTCATACCTCTATGTCAGAGAAAAGTAACCCTAACCCTTTGGCTGTTGATTCAGCATCGACTATTCACATGGATACTGCTTCAAGAAACATTGTGCCGTAGTCAATAAAGAATGAAGAATGTGTTGGTAGCCATTACTCAATGTCACCATTGAACTTACAAGATAGTAAAATGATTGAAACTCAGTAACTGGCTTCTGATCAGTTCTCTGATCTAGCACCCCTCAACTTTAAGTTATTACTTTTCTTTCGGACTCAGGTTTCCTGTATGGTGTAGTCAAAATATTATGTTATATCAAATTTGTTCTACCAGATACATCATTAAAAAATCTTCATTTCTCAGTAGAAACTCTTTTACTTCTTGCTTCTGGGCCTTAAAAATAGTTTTGACAATATGAACAACAGGAATAGGATAATACATATGCAGAGGTTATCAATAGACTTCTGAACCCTGGGTGTAGTCCAGTCTACTGACATTTTGAGCAAGTTGCACATATGTTTTCAATATCTTTCACTGCATCAACTCAATAAATCCATCATTTTAGCTTTTTGTTTTGTCCAGCTCTAAGTGCCCTCTTGGAATATGGCTATATGACAATGTAATCACTGTTGGAAGCATCAGTTGGTCTAATCTTTCTTCTTTATCCTTGTTCACTGTATACAACAAATCATTCAACTCAAATCATGAATGGAGGGATGAGAGTACCCTGTTAATTTTTCTTCGACTGTGGCTATGTTTTCTCTGCCACTTTGCTTAATGTATTGTCTTCCCATTGTGCATTCTTAATGTTTTCACTGATTATCTGCAAATTTGCCATGAGTATGCAGATGAGAACTGTTTTTGAATGGTATAATCACTTCACCCGTGAATACACCTTTAAGTATTCCTTTTTCTCCTCTTTCTTCCCACACAGAAGGCAATTCTTGCCAGTATTTTTTTGGCAATTCTCTACTTTTATCTCAGTAATTTTTGCTTCTCTGCATTGACTTTTTCAATAACTTAACGGTTAATGTTTTCTTATTCAGCCCAGTGACTGACTTCTAATAATGCACAGGATTCTCTATCCCTTCTGGCCAGATCCAGATGATAGTTGTTTTTCATGTCTATGCTTATCCTTTTTTATTAGGACTGTGTATTTTAACAGTAATACAAGGATGGTGTTCTTTCAAGACTGGCTGTTCTTAATAGTATGTCAGGCTGTTGCCCCCCATTAATTTTAGTATTGTTATATTCAAACCACAGAGCATCTAACTGTGCTATCTTTCCCATAATTTACACAATTTCTTGAAATGGGGGAAGTCTTTCCCAGTTATGATTGTATGCACTGAATGAGGTACCAAAGATAAAGAATGTTGCACTTGTCCTAACAGTACAATTTCTATAGGATATTTTATCTCTATGAACAAATATTACTTCCACCTACTATCCCTTTTCATATATTTTAAGTTTGCAGACATAACGTTTCTTAATAAGTGAGAACATGCTCTCAGAATGTAATAGTCTTTTCAGTTATATCCCATCCTCCAGTACTGTACATTTGTGGCATAGACAATATGTTGATTATAGTGTTTAGTAGTTACTTTATTATATTCCATTAGTACATTTTCATTATCTTGTATTAAAAATATTCATAATTAACCCATGTTAGCTGTTATTTTTAAACAAAACGGTTTGTAAATGATGTAACTGATGTCAAAGAAATCTGAATAATGGAACTGCTGCTCAAGATGGAAACTGACTGTAAATGATGAAACAATGCAAATGATGTCCATTATGTCAGTATAATATAATTTTATTTCCCTGGCACTCTGCTGAAAAAGGACACTCTTCAGTCAGACCTTCCAGGTAAACAAATGGCAACAAATAAATAAAATTAGCATGATAATTAGAAATTACATTCTTTGTAGGTATAATATTTACATTTGTATTGTCAGCACATTTGTAAAAAATCACATTTTAGCTATAGGATTACTAATTAAACACTTGTTTGTAGTATGGCCCCACTTCCCACACCTGAAACATGTCATTTCACTTGCTGACAGTGTTCCTAGACACTTATAGATTGTTTGCTGCAGGCTTTGTTGCTCAGTTCTAAACCATTCTTTATAAGCTGGTAAGCTTTTAACAAACACAACCAATTTATCAGTACATTTTGGGGTCATGCCAAATAGTCTACTTAAATAAATTACTTGGAACTTCCCTTTTGAATTTAAGAACTGTTAGAATATTTATCATTCTGATTCATTATGTACTATGGATCTAACCACAATTGAAAATATACTTTTAAATCATGCATTTACTTGAATTAAATGTGCAATTATGAAATTTCAAGGCTTGTGTTTTAGAGACACCAGTCCCTGCAAGCAGTTCTTTTTTTAGTTTTTGATAGTCCTTCCAGTCAGCACCTTCCATGTCCATATATGCTTTTAAGTGCACTGCCTGTCAGATGATAATATTTTAGCCCATCTATACTAATTCTAATTCTCCTTGGTGAAATAATTTTCAAAGGCAAGAAGATATGCATCAACATCATCATCATCTTTACTCAGTTTTTTAATGGTGGGTTGTTTTTTGGGGGTGAACAGTTCAAAGGCTAATAAAAAATATCTGCTCCTGGAAACATGAAAAAGTGTTTGTTAATAGTCTTACTTCTCTTCTTCTGAAGGTCCATAATACGCTGGCCCACATTAATATTTGCCCTACATGACTTTCTCCATTTTGAGATGATTTAGTCAGCAAGCAAACAGCTCTCTTTCTCTTTTTGGGCATGGCAGCACATAGAAAATATATGAGTTCTCTCTTTGCAGTTGAAATTAGCTCACTATGTGTTAGCACTTGCAGTCAGTGATATAGGAATGAAAAATGTGTAAACTGTGGTATTTTAACCAAGTTGTGCCTGACACAATCACCAATCTAGTATGTTTAACAAACTGGGCACTCTATTTATGGTTTAAGGGCAGTTTATATACAGTATATGTACAAAGTGAAGTTTTTCACAGTTCAAGTATGCCGACTCAAAGTTACTTCCAACAATAAAAAGGAGAAGTGCACTGTTCAGGTCACTCACAGTTCATTTCAGTTTTAAAAGTCTTTCAGGCAGCCAACAGTCCATTTAGTTCACTTTTTGTTGCTGCTGCTTAGAATAGGCTGCCTATAACCACCAATTATTATCACAATATAGACTCCTGTTAAATCCACAGGTAAGCTGGTACTCCACAAGTCAATTTACATCTTTTATTACTTCATAGACAAATCCACAGCATCTTTTACTCTACCAGTAGGTCCACAAATTCTGGTTATGGTACCCCAAGAGATTACACTCTTTGGTATTGCAAATTTCTCTTTAAATGAGGGAAGGGTCTCTACATGTGTAGGCTACAGGCTTTCCTCATAACAGCACCTCAGTCGGTGTTTTAGATTTGCCTAACTGTTATAAGATTTAGTTAACATATTACTTGGCATAATGCAGAACATGACTGACTTTTACTCTTTACTATTGTAACTCATAGTATATAGGCACTTTACATGAGTGAAACAGTTACTGTACCACATATATGTATTTGTGTGTGTGTGTGTGTGTGTGTGTGTGTGTGTGTGTGTGTGTGTGTGTGTGTGTGTGTGTGTGTGTGTGTGTATATGCGTGAGAATTCATGAATGTGCAAGCCACTAATTATTACTATAATCAGTGCCAAAGTCAGTAAAAAAAAGTTTGGCTTGTTTGCTGTATTCAGACGACAGGTGGATTGCATTAGGCCAAATCACCTAATTCTCTCAATTCATTTCATTTTCAGTTGATGCACTGCCATCTGTCTTTCAGTACTGCACTGTTTTTTGGAAAGGTTTACATCTCCTGAATCTTGAATACTCTTTAGTAAATCTGGTAAAATAACCGAGAAGTCACAATGCATTTTGTAATGTCCTTTTTTGTAATCATATTAGTAATTCCTGGAACAAGTTTGCAGATTATGGGTCCTATCAAATGGCTTAAGACAAAAGGAAACTACATTCATATTTTATCTCAGAAAGAACTTGTGCTTGTCCAAAATGACTTGCATGATCCTTGTTTAATCTTTAAACAATCGCTTTATTTCTAAACGACAAACAGGGATGTTAAAGAAGCAAGCTCAATCCCACAAATTTATTGTAAGCACTTTCGTTTAAACAGGTAAAATGACCTTCTTCGCCTCTAAATCCAAACCAAGTACTTTAAATAATACCTGCCATTCAGTGACATCACCCACTTAAAGTAACACCATTAATAAAGCATATATATATATCTTCTTCTTTTTCTTTAAGCTTTTTTCCCGGTTAGGGGTCTCCACAGCGGATCATCTGTCCGCTCATGATTGGCAGTAGAGTTTTTTTTTTTTTACGGTGTCGAGTTGCCAGCCCGGTGCCCAACCTTCCAAAGAAGGCACACACATGCACACACTCACACCAAGGGCCAATTTAGAGTGTCCAATCCACCTACTGCATGTCTTTGGGATGTGGGAGTAAACTGGATCACCCGGAGGAAACCCACTCAACCACAGGGAGGACATGTAGACTCCACACAGAAAGCACCCAGCCGAGAATTGAACCAGAGAACCTCTTGCTATGAGGCGACAACGCTAACCGGTGCATCACCCTGGCCGCCCCAATAAAGCATATATATATATATATATATATATATATATATATATATATATATATATATATATATATATATATATATATATATATATATATATATAAGTTTTTTATATATAATTTCATTCCAAACTCAAATAATTATTATAAAAAAAACTCAATTCTTTGCATATATGTTATTATATATATATATATATATATATATATATAAAATCATCTTTCAGGAGATTTTAATTTTAAAATACAGCTCAAAGAGCAGTAATCATTCGGCCCTGGGTATGAACAGGTGTTCAATTTAATTTGCAAAAGGAGTTCTCTCTCCTCCAATTTTAATGCCCACAGACCACTCCTTATACTCTTCTCTATTTATTCGATCACCAAATATAGAAAAAAAAAAAGAGGTCTGGATATTCCAGAATATGTTCATCCAAAGCATTAGTAACATTTTGTTTACTAATGCTATATTGATGTTTGTATATACGCTGCTTTAATTGTCTTTCAGTTTTTCCAGTATAGAAACTAGTACGTTTGACATTTGGCTAAATATATGACCCCCTTGGACTTACAATTACATTTTGCTTTAATTTTACATGTCTTGTTATGAATCTTAAAGGAATTGGTAACTGCAAAAAAATATTTAAAGTACTTGGTTTAGATTTAGAGTTGTCTGAAGACGTTTGAATGAAAGCTTTATGATAAATTTGTTGCCTTGAGCTTGGTGCTGAATGTCCTTCTTTAACATCCCTGTTTGTTGTTTTAAAAGTTTGATTTTTGTTTTTTATTTTAGTCTCTTTATTTCTGTTTGTTCACCACAATGTATTTTAGGAACATAAATTTGATGTTAAAGAATATAAATGTAAGTCTGTAAACATTGCCTTTGTTAACCTAGAAGTATTTCAGAAATGTTAATCTAATGTTTGAGAAAGTAAATGCGCTATGCCACAGGTGACCTATATTCGAGTAGCAGCTTGGGTACCTATCGAGCTGGCCAGGGAGGAAGGGAGTGAATGGCTGTTGCCAGCAAAGCCATCATAGGGCGTAGGGAGATGGTGCTGGTTCACCTCAAGAGTGATATTTAACAAGAGCACTAGTTTGTTGGTGCTGGTTCACCTCAAGGGTGATATTTAACAAGAGCACTAGTTTGTTCTTAGTATAATTCTAGCCAGCCGAACCTGAGCTGTCACAGTGCTTAGCACCAGTAAAGCCAAGGAGAATTTTTCATACAGAAACACACCTTCTTGAGAGATGGGAATTGTAGCTTTGGAGGAACTGCAAAGAGGTGATGGATGTTCTCAATGAACAGTGATTTTTCTACCCCCCCCCCAGGACCCACAAGCAAGCCTGCTCCCTACCACCCAACTCTTATTGGGTTGGAAGGAAGGAAGGACTGATCGGGATATATGGGCAGTAATGAATGGGTTGTAGGGCTGTCATCTAGTCTGAGAATGCTTGACTCTCATGTTCCCAAAATAAATGTGCTGACTGAATATCAGTAGTGGAACAAACAGATAAGGTCCAGATTGAGTGCAGAAAAAAGTAAATGCTTGATTTATTAATGTCTGTCTTATGAATATAAATTATGATAGATTTGTTGATAATTACTTCACAATATCTTTATTAGACAGTAGTTTCAAACTTAGAAAACATGTGACATTATGAAGCTTTTCACAAAGGATTCCATTGAAATTGGGCTGTAAACCAGTGGGACTATGCAGTCACCAAAACATTAATAATATAAAGAAAATAACATCTTTAAAAATGTTTGTTTTATTTTAAGTAGGTTGTGAATTTGACCACAAACACCCTTTCTTGGTAGCAAGCTAGTTTCTGAAACAGACAAATATAAAATAATCAAGGGCAGGTGATTGTTTAGGAATCTGAGTATCAGAAGAGCATGACAGGTATTCTTTAATAAGGACATGTTTAGCCATTCTGGAAACCCTTTGTATTCCTGCTCTGGCCCATTATTGAATACAGTGTTACATTTTATTGCCTTTAAATGAGTCACCTGAAACAAGTTGAAATGTTACAATTTCTTATTAGAAAAAGTCATTTGGTTTGAAAACATGAACGATTTGGAAAGGCTTCTTGCAGGTGACTTAAGAGGTGCCAGTTCTATAAGACAGTATCTGACCTTGTCCTGCTTGAACATCAAGGCTTGGAATGGTCTCTTGGGGAGCTAATATCAGACTGATGAACTGGCTCTTTACTTGCAATATATTTTTCTTTTTGTCACACAGTATTAAGAAAGAAAATGCTTTTTCTGTAAATAGACTTTTCAATTACAAAGCCCCTTGCCTAACCCCAGACCATTTTAGGAATATGAATGTATTGTTAAATAATATAAATGTATTATTAACAAATGCTATAAATATGTTTTATGATTATCCTGCTGGATAATTACTTTTCTCTGTATTAAGATTTTTTATGGAACTTTTTTCACTAGGTGACTTCTAAAAATGGAATACAACACTGCTAGACTACCCAGAAATAACATACAAAATAGTTATACACATAAATATCAATAACAAAAAAAAATTGTGAAGACTGACTGACACTGCTGGTGTTTGAATCTCACTGTTGCCAACCTGTATGCCATGAATTGCCTGCCACTGACACCAATATGTAATGGATGATTGGCACCCAAGTGTGTTAAGGACAGGGACTGTGATCCTCGGATTTGCAGTACTGTCCCAAATAGGTGAGATAGCTAACAGAGGGATGGTATCTGTAGTCAAACTACTGGTATCCTACAAAGTAAAAGAAATGCAAATCTGGTTCATTAATCAGATCATCAAATAAATCCTGGCCCCAACAGCATAAAGGGAATATGCAGTGTTGTCCTGGGTATGGGATTCCAAATCCAAACTCACACTAACAGTGCACCCTGATCACACCCCCATCCCTGTTCTACATGACCTATGGTAATCAGATTATATAATTTCCTTTGCCACTTAAAAATAGGTGAAATCATATTAGTTTAGCTTCTTTTCCCATATAGATGAACAATGGACTAGTCTCAGTGGTGCAATAAGTAGCACACTAGGCTTTGGTACAGAAGGCTGTAGGTTCTATTCCCACACCAGGTAGATCAGTTGCTGAAAGTGCATTGCAGCATAAGGGGGATGCTGCACTCCTGTGTGTGTCACCTTTAGGATGAGCTCTTAAACTGAAGCCCCAGCTACTTGAATTGCTGGAGGCTGAGGTGGGTGTTAAAGATCCCACAGCACCTATTGAAAAAGGTAGGGATACTCTACACCAACAGTCCACTCCTCCCTGGTTAGATCCGAACACAAACTAATCACTTTGGAAATCCACATCCCCCTCCCACAAAGTTAACCACCATGAAAAACTTCTGCAAAGCTAACTTTGGGCTCCTAAAAACAAAGTTGGCTAACTTCATGGCACCCATGCAAATGGAGAATAGTTGCATGACCACTGAATCATACACCAATGCACTGTACGAACACGTACACAAATGCATGGATCTCACCATACCTAATAGAACCAAGATGCTCTCCTCCAAAAAAAGGAAGTCAATCTGGTAGCCCCCTACCATAAACAAACTCTACAACAGAAGGAGGAAACTAATGTGGAATAAGGTTAAGTCCCAAGACTGAGATTTGCTCTGAGTTACTGCACAATGCTAAGTCCTTTACTGAGCTAATACATATTGCCAATATACTGGCTGACAGATTCAGTGCCAACTTTATCACCCCCCCCAAAGGACCAGTCACAATACAAGTAGATTGCCAGGCATCCTGTTTTACTGCTGCACAGGTTAAAACAGCACTGTCCAATGCCAAGAATACAGCTTTTATGGGACCTGACAATATCCCTGGCTGTGTTCTACATGAACTACAGAGTGAACTGGCACCTCACCTGTGTGCCATGCTCAATCACAGCCTTGCCTCAGGCTTTATCCCTATCAAATGGCACACTGCTACAGTCATCCCTCTCCACAAAGAAGGATTAACTACAGACCCTGGAAACTAGCGCCCCATTAGCCTGATGAGTCTGATATGTAAAGCTATGGAACGCATCATCATGGACCTAATAAACAAGGATATAGGGAATCTTCAAACACTGGATCCCACACAGTTTGGTTTTGTGAAGGGTAGATCATGCCTGCTCAACTTAGTCAACTTCTTTGAGTCAGTCACCAGAGCTGTGGACGAAGGCAAGGTGGTTCATGCAGCCTACCTTGATCTGGCCAAGGCCTTTGATACCATTCCCCACTCAGGAATCATAGAAAAACTCACTAAGACAGGCATCAACTACTATATCACTAGATAGGTTGCAAACTGGCTCACAGGTAGAACCCACAGTGTGAAAGTAGCTGACTCCAAGTCAGACTGCCAACCAGTCACGAGTGGAGTCCCACAGGGTTAGGTCCTGGGTCCTCTCATGTTTGGTATCTACTTTTCTGAGGTCCAGGCCAACACGAAGGGACTCTGGCTGACAAAGTTCGCAGATGATTGCAAGTTGGGAGCTATTATTAACTCCCCAAGTGATGCTGACATCCTACAGAAAGGCCTCACTGAGACCAATGACTAGTGTCAGAACGGTTCCCCTTGAAAACATTGAAATTCTAAAACATCGAAATTCATATGGTCGAGACCATATCATCGAGTGTTTAGAACATTGATGTTGTCAAAGGGAAGAAAAAGGTAAGTAAAAAAGGGAAAAAGCTAGTGTTTCTGCAGGGCAGCAAGGTGCCCTGCACACTGTGTCTATGAATGTGCCATCTCTGTGATGGCACTGTAGACACAGGGTATGGGAAATCTCCCATTTTTAGAGCTTCTGCATAAAGTGCTAAAATGGAGATTTCCCTTTTCCCCACTGTAGTGCGATCTCACAGTTGGTATATTAAAGTAGGGAGGTGGGGGGGCTTGCCCCCCTGCATACACTTGTTTTAAAAGTTTTTTTTTTTTTTTGGTTTCACTTGAAAGCTTCGATGTTCCGAAATATCGATGATATGGTCTCGACCATATGGCATTCGATGTTTTGGAATTTCAATGTTTTCAAGTGGAACCATCAAAACCATGGCCTTAAGCTCAATGCAAAAAATGTATCATCATCCCCTTTGGGAAAAATCCAGTTCTCATGAATTACCACATTGATGGTAGTCTGCTGAATACAGAAGGCATTGTAAGAGATCTGGGAACACAGGTTGACCGCAACCTCTCTTGTGACCGCTACATTGCCACTGTGGTCAGAAAGTCCTTCTATGTGGCACATCTCATTACTAAGGGTTTTGCATCCAGGAAGAAAGAGGTCATTGTTTCCCTCTACTCTTCCCTCTTTGGGCCAATCATTGACTACAATGCCCCATTTGGCATATACCTCAGTAAACACCTGCAACAATTGGAGAGGTCGCAAAATTACCTCACAAAGAGGATTCTAGGCCTTAAACATTTGTCCTATATAGAAATTACTTAGAGCGGATGATGAAGGTTAGAGTATTGCAGAATAAGGCAAATCTCATATAACAAGAGGAGGAGCAAATGCAGTGGGCTAAAGAGAAAATAAGTGAATATCTGGATAGTATGCATGAGTTTAGAAATATTGCAGTTAAGCAACTATTTTTTGATAAAATCCAGAGGGCAAAATGACTTAGGCAATAGAATGTAGAAAGGGTTGTCACAAAACATTGGAAACCTATAACAAGAAAAATAACCAGAGATCATGTAGAGATTTTTAGAACTATTCCAGAAATTTTATGAAAATTTTTATAAAGTAGAGAAATGTGGAAATCAAGTACAAATGTAAATATTAATTGAAAACACAGGACAACTAGTTTGCAGTGACAAACACTGCCCCGGGTTACTCCTGACATTTATTTTTATTTCCAGTTTGATTACCGGGGAAGTCCACTGGGCCGAAATGACCCATTGTCAGTGGAGGCCCAGGGAGAAAAGCTCCACGATACATTATACAGTTTAGATACAAAAGATACAAAAGTATAAAAGATACATTATATAGAACAGTTAACAAATAAGTACATTCATTGTCACGCATAGTCAACATAATTCATTGTGGGTGATCTTAAGAGTTATACAGTTTCATTTGAGCAAACACTCATGTATTAGGTGTGGAAACATTTTACATACATACATTTAAGTACATGTGGATACACTTTACATGCACACATTTAAAATAAGATACCATTTACAATATTTACAAAGTTGAGTTGTGTGATAAGTAGCTATAAGAGTTGCAGAGAACTTAAATACACTCATAGGAAAATAGCTATGGGAGTTATAGAGAGCTTAGGAACCTGAGAGAGAACCCCTTGGGGGCATATACTTAGAATGATTAGGTGGAGTGAAGGCAGGTACATTTCCATTTAGTGAACAGGTGTTTGAAAAGCTGGGTTTTGAAGTTTTCTGAGTTTGGTATGGTTCTTCAAATGGAAGGAAGAGAATTCCATTTTTGCCTAGTGAGAAAGAGAGAAGTTGGCCAGCAGGACATTTAAGTTTGTGGATAGCAATTAAGTTTTGATGTTTAGATCTGAGAGTTCTGTTGGGGGTGTAAGGGGGAAGGATATTTGTTAGAGCTGGACATTTTGTTGGGTGAAATACAAGTCTGTGTGCAGTGGTGAGTTGGAGGTAGTCTAGGTAGTTTGGGATTTCAAGCCATTTCAGGGATAAGGCAATGATGGGTGGAAGGTTTGGATTTGGTGGCAAATTTAGAGATTTTATTGTAGCAGTTTTCTAGTTTGGAGGTGATAGAGGAGGACAGGTTGGTTAGGAGAGGGGCTCCATATAATAAGGAAGGAAGTAAATAAGTAGTGGCCAGAGTATGCCTAGTATAGTTGGAGAGAAAGCAGTTGTTCCTGTACAGCATGCCTAGCTTTTGGTGGGGTTTCTTAATATTTTGTTGAATATGGATATCAAACTTGAGCTGTTCGTCAATAGTAATGCCAAGTAGTTTAGCAGAAGGAACCACTTCTATAGGTGAGTTGGTTTGACTAAGGACTTTGAAAGCATTTTTGTCTTAGGAGAAAGTCTTTGTGGGAGGGAATAGTAGAATTTTTGATTTATTTGCATTGAGAGAGAGGTGTTTTTGGCGCATCCAGTTTTCAGTTGTTGAAAAAGCAGTTTGGGTTTTAGTCAGCAATTCAGAAAGGTTTGAGGCAGAGCAGACTAAGGTTGAATTGTCTGCATATTGAATGATTTTTGCATCAGGAATAGCAGTGTGGAAGTTATTGATGAAGATATTAAAGAGCATAGGCCCAAGGATGGATCCCCGTGGTACACCAGTTGGGGTAGGTAAGAAGGAAGAGGTGGAGTTCTTCCATTTGACTGCCTGTGATCTGTCTGATAAGTAGCTGGAAAACCAGGATAAAGTGTTTGGTGAGAGATGAAGGTTTGAGAGATGATAGAGAAGGTGTTTGTGGGAAACAGTATCGAATGGTTTAGACAGATCGAGCAAAACAGTAGAAAGCAAGTGTCCTGAATCTCGGGCTTGATTGACAGTTTCTAGGAAAGAGAGTAGAGTGGTTATAGTGCTATGGCCTGGGCGGAAGCCATGTTGGGTAGGTGTAAGAAGATTGTTTTGGGTCAGGAAAGACATAAGTTGGAGGTGGATGCACTTTTCTAGGATTTTGGAAATTGGTGAGAGCAGAGCAATAGGGTGGAAGTTTGAGATGCTGGTGTTTATTTATTACTATTATTATTACATTGCTTTATATTCTCACTCCAAATGTCTATTCAATAAAAATGGTCTGTTGTCATAGATAGGGACTTTATAAATATCAATGAGATCCTGAGGCAATGTGGAAAACTGCCTCCTTTTATTGACCACCAGTTAATTTTCAAACAAACTGATATGGTATGTGAGAGATGTATTTGCACAATGTTACTGGGGGCAAACATCTCACATAAAAGTAATCATAATGCCAATAAGTTGTCAGTAGTACAGAAGCTACACCCATCACAAACAATTCAAAGCAAACATATAGACCCACATATGCTGAAGCACTTAAATTTTACCTTTTTAAACCACAAAGACATCCAAGGCAAAGTACACATAACAAATACCCTCAGCAGCCCTGAATGCACTCCTTCAGAACAACACCCACATTAACACATGCAGTCACATCTTATGGAGCCCCTATTTCTAAGCCCATAAGACAAGCCACCACACAATCCAATATTCTGGTCATCGGAGATTCCATTGTGAGACACACTGATGTCCCCTTCACCAGGCTGAGTAAGGAGAAAGTCACCGTCAGTTGCTTATCAGGGCCTAGGATCCACCACATTATGCATGCACTCAGGTCACTGGACCACAAGTACCAGTATGACTCAGTCATAGTCCGTGTGGGTGTAAATGACCTGAGCTGTACCTCCCTAGACTATATGAAGAGAGACATCATGGAGCTCTTAGAATATGTGTCCCAGGCTGGTATGAGCCTAGCACTGAGCAGCATTTTACCTTCTCCAGGTATGATGCCACAATACAAACAAAAGCTGACTGACTTTAATAATTGGCTTAGTTTCTGGTGTCATTCTAAGTGGGGGGGGGGTACAATATTTGTCAGCATGGAAGTAGATGGTCAACAGACTATACTGCTTTGCCAGGGATGGTCTATACCTCTCCCCTCTAGGCTTTCTAGTATTAGCTAAAATCATTTCTTCCACATAGTTTTTTAGGCAATGCCTTCCATGCATTTAGAACAGCTACTACACAAACAGTAACTAAAGGCAGAGGTGCCTCGATTTGCATAAAAAAATAAATTAACCTCAAGGTTGGTCAAACAGGACAATGCATTTGTGCTTCTCCACGTTCAAGTCACCATAGGCAAAATCCAATACCGCTTCCTTGCAAGCTATAAGTCCCCCCTCTATGACCCAGGAAACCCATAGCATGTATTTAAACTTACTGAAAATACTCACCATCCAATACAATATCATATTCATGGGCAACTTTACTTACCCCACTATTAACTAGGAGTCATATACAATACCAAATGTACAGGCACAGAGATTCCTAGATTTTGTAAGCACAAACTCCCTGGACCAGTTTGTCAATACACCAACTAGAGGGGCAACCATACTGGATTTGGTCCTCACTAATATGGGAGAGTGCTGCACACCCACACATGCTGCATTACACTAGGGTGTAATGTCTTCCCTGGTAAGGTCAGACCACAAAATGGTCTCCTCTGAAGTAAAATAAAACCTGGACCCTTAGCTAATCCTGGAATATTCAGAAACTGCTCTAAGACTAACTTCCTGCTATTAAGTAGTAACCTGGTAAAATTTCAAGCCCCCATAAACCCTGAGAATACTGCTGCCTATGCAGAAATGTTCACAGAAACCCGATACAAGGATGTTAATAGCTGCATAGAGGCAGCTGTACCCACCAGAAAGATGTACAGAGCTAACTGGAAAAACAAGCCACCCTAGTAGAATCACAAAATCAATAAGCTGTATAACAGAAAGAAGAAAATCATGACAAACATTAGGAGGTGAAGGACCCAGCAGGATAAATGCATTCTCATCAAACTAAACAAACAACTCAGGGGTCAAAAAGTCTACCAAAGCCAAAGTTGAGGTAAATTTGGTCTCCCAGGCCAAGGACAACCACAATACATTCTTTAGCTATGCCCACAACCTCAAAGGCAATACGCAGTTGTGTCCAGAGCTCATTGTAAATGGAGCCACCTATACTGAGCCAGAAGATATAGCAAACCTGCTCACTGAGAAATTCAGCTCCAACTTTACCCCTCTGTCTACTTCAACCTTCCATCAGGAAATACCCTCAAATATAACTTTCCCTGGTATCACCAGGGAGCAGGTCCTTAATGCTGTATCTAAGGCCAGGAATACTGCATCAGTGGGCCCAGACAATATCTCAGGATGCCTTCTAAATAGCATGAAACATGACCTATCAGGCCCTATGGAAATGCTATTCAACTGTAGCCACCAAACATGCTTAATGCCTCATGAATGGAAAAAAGCAACAGCCATTCCTCTGCATAAAGGTAGGCCATGTACAGACCATGGAAACTACAGATCTATAAGTCTCACATACAAAAGCAATGGAAAGAATTATCGGGAAAATGATCAGTAATGATACAGTAAACCTCCAGACACTGGCCCCATCCCAGTTTGGTTTGGTCAGGGGCAAGTCATGCCTACTCAACCTTGTGGATTTCTTTGATAATGCCACCAAAGCAATGGATGATGGCAAAATGGTTCACACTGCCTAACTTGACCTGCCAAGGCATTTGACACAATACTCCACTTGGGCATTGTTAACAAACTCAAGAGGTTATGTACAAACCCATATCCCCAAAGGACCAGTCACAATACCAGTAGATTGTCAGGCACCCAGTATTACTATTGCACAGGTTAAAACAGCACTATCCAAGGCCAAAAATACAGCTTCTGATAATATCCCTGGCTGTGTTCTACATGAACTACAGAGTGAACTGGCACCTCACCTGTGTGCCCTGTTCAATCACAGCCTCACCTCAGGCTTTGTGCCTACCTAATGGCACACTGCCACAGTCATCCCTCTATAAACAAAAAAGGAGTGACTACAGACCCTGGGAACTATCACCCCATTACCTTGAAGAGTCTGATATGCAAAGCTATGGAATGCATAATCATGGATAAAACATATAGGGAATCTCCAAACTCTGGATCCCACACAGTTTGGGTCATGCCTGCTCAACTTGGTCAACTTCTTTGAGTCAGTCATCAGAGCTGCAGATGAAGGCAAGGAGGTTCATGCAGCCTACCTTGATCTGGGCAAGGCCTTTGATACCATTCCCCACTCAGGAATCATAGAAAAACTCACTAAGCTAGGCATCAAACCCTATATCACTAGGTGGGTTGCAAACTGGCTCATAGATAGAACCAAATAACAACGACAGTTGAGTACACAAATAAACCTTTATAACAAGACAAAGCTTTCAGGTTAACAAACCCTTTCTCAATGTATGACAACAGGTATACTTAACACGCCCATATATATACACATATAAAATAATCATGTGACTTGCAGCCATAATCACATGATTCAGATACAAAATATCAATCATAAATAAATAATTAAGCTATTCCTAAAAACTTAAAACATATATTCTACAAAATAAAATAAACAATTATTTTAATTTAGTCTGTTGTATCCTATTTAAAACAGGTTTTAAAGATAACGCTGCATTCAAACCAGGGGGTGTGTCAGCAGAGAATCTTAATATAGATAGAACCCACAGTGTGAAAGTAGTGACTCCAAGTCAGACTGCTGACCAGTCATGAGTAGAGTCCCACAGGGTTCAGTCCTGGGTCCTCTCCTGTTTGTTATCTACTTCTCTGAAGTCCAGGCCAACACGAAGGGACTCTGGCTGACAAAGTTGGAGCTATTATTAACTCAAAGCCAGCAGAAGGTGAATATGAGGGGAACCATCCAGATGTTTCACCCAATGCCAAAAGAATAAATTTGTCCCACCCTCTGGGTTTAGATTCAGACGAGGGGGGGGGGCGGAAGCACAAAAAGAGACAAACCCAAACAGGGTCTGGAGGCCCTTTTGAAAATGATGACAGAACACTGATCAGTAATTCCAATGTTCATAACATCTCTTCAGTTGAGCTTACGAGTACACAAATTATGATACTCAATAAAGGGTTAAACTTTGTTCCTGGTTTTTTTGTTTCTGAATACTTGTTAGCACAGGATGTGGCTAATTTTTGTCAATTGCTAAATTTGAAATTGTTCTATGATGACAGTAATTGTGGTCCATCTCAGGAATTCAAGTTTAAGAAATCTACCTTTAATCCACCTATGACACATTTGGTAGGTGTTTTTCAAAAGAATGTATTAAAGGATTTACATTGTTATCTCAGGGATTTTCCAGTATCATACAATAATTTGTCCATGGATGAAGTGCAGTGTCTGGATGAGCTTGTAAATAAAAAGAATTTGGTTATAACTCAAGCTGACAAAGATGTGGCGGTTGTGGTTCAAGATAAGGTTTCTTATGATAAGGAGGCCATGAGACAATTGGGGGATAAAGAATATTATATGCATATGCCCTTGGATCCATCTCCTCACTTCCAACTGAAAATTGGTCAATTTTTGACTCAAGCAGTAGAGGTGGGTATTATCATACAGGCTGTAAAAAAACAACTCATGGTTTCATCTCCTAGGCAACAATATTTTTATTTGTTGCCCAAGATACACAAACATGCCACCAATCCACCAGGTCGACCCATTGTCTCTGGACATGGGTCCGTTACTGAACAATTGTCTGAATACCTTACCCATTATTTAAAACCACTGCTCTCATCCATTAGAGCAAGGATTCAAGATACCACTCAATTTTTGGACATAATTAGTGATACACAACTTGAATCCTATTGGTTATTATGTACTCTGGACATCACCTCTCTCTACACCAACATTCCTCACTGGGCAGGTCTACAAGCTTTGTACTATTGGTTGTCTAGATCTGGTCTTTATCAACCTGGATTTAATACCTTTTTGGTATGTTTGACAGAATATGTGCTGGCTAGTAATGTTTTTTACTATCAAAACCAATGTTTTTGGCAATCCAAAGGTACAGCGATGGGTGCTTCTTTCGCACCCATCTATGCAGATCTTTTTATGGCATATATTGAGGAGATCATGATTTATGATCCCAATCATAACATCTACATGTGTGAGATGGACATCTGGCATCGCTATCTGGATGATTGTTGGTTGGTGTGGAAGGCTGATGAGAGTTATCTTAAAGAGTTTCTTGATTATCTTAATGATAATATATGGGGAATCGAATTTAAGATGACCTACCATAGATCCAGGATATTATTTCTGGATGTGGAGGTGAACAGGAACGAGGATGATACTTTGTCCACTACATTATTTAGAAAATTTCCTGAATACAACTCTTTCTTACATGCTACCAGCTTCCACCCACAACATATCATCCAGAACATACCTAAATCCCAATTTTTGAGAGCTAGAAGGATTTGTTCCAGCCAACAGTCCTATGTAACTATTCGGGATGACCTTGCCCGCAGATTTATTGAGAGAGGTTATCGCCCAGGTACAGTCAATTTGGCCAAACATTGGGCTTCAAATTTAAACAGGCAAGATTTACTATGTTATAAAGACAAGAATAAGGATGTTGTTCGACAGCCTTTATGGCTGGTTACTACTTATGTACGAAATTCCAGGGGCTTTATGAATATTGTAAATAGACATTGGAATATTCTGATGGCAGATGAAAAACTTCACCCCTTTCTTAGAGACAGATGTTCTTTTTCATTTAGAAGGGGACGTACATTAGGTTCTATGTTAAGTCATTATAAGAGACCTTCTTCTGACCCCATAGGTTCCATTCAATTATCTCTCACAGGGGGACCAGTTTTGGGATGTATTCCCTGTGGTCACTGTTCATATTGTGCACGGGTTTTACATACCCGGGAATTTAGCAGTAAAAATACTTCTGAGATTTTTGATATTAAATTTTGGGCTAATTGCAGTACTGAGTGGGTCATCTATTTGGTGACCTGCACTTGTTCTGCTTTCTATGTGGGGCAGACTTCCAGGGCTTTTCGTTTTAGAATTGGTGAACACTTAAGTGACATCAAGAACAAACGCCATAATAATGCTTTATACAGACATGGTTTAAAACATACATCAGCTGCTTTCAAGTTTGTCATTATTGATTGCATTAAGGGTACATGTAGAGATAAACACAATTGGCATGAAATACTAAACTTCAAGGAAAGGAAATGGATAGTTAAACTTGGAGCTCTGTTTGCACCTGGTCTTAACGACCAATTTTGAATTATATATTATCTGTTTTCATTGGTTCTTACAAGATACTCCAGTTATATATATATATATATATATATATATATATATATATATATATATATATA
Source organism: Protopterus annectens (assembly GCF_019279795.1). NCBI lineage: Eukaryota > Metazoa > Chordata > Ceratodontiformes > Protopteridae > Protopterus > Protopterus annectens. Next base: position 1,309,699,988 of record NC_056744.1, read on the forward strand.
TGTATGGGTCTACTTCTATTCGCTGACAGCCCATTTCACTGAAACCCATTTCGTTGACAGCTCATTTCATTGACAAACATTCTAGGTGGGGGGCTGCGCCCCCCCCAATGTGGGGGGCTGTGCCCCCCACACACCCCCAACTATATATAACAACTCCACAGTCGCACAACAGTGGGGAGGGGAGCAAAACCCAGGTTTTTGCCTTGAATACTTTTGTCAATGAAATGAGCTGTCAACGAAATGGGTTTCAGTGAAATGGGCTGTCAGCGAATAGAAGTAGACCCATATATATATATATATATATATATATGTATATATATATATATATATATATATATATATATATATATATATATACTGGCTTTGCTTTAGCCGAAACCGGTTTGGATACGTGTTTTCTAGGGGATTATTCCCCCATGTTTTTTTGTTTAATAAATTATATCCGCTTTGGCACTTTCCACCTCTTGCTGGCTTTGTGTTTTTTGGATGTTTCATTTCCAGCCGTGCAAGGGTCACATGTGTATCTTTCGTTATTGACTGGATTTCTATTATTAACTCCCCAAGTGGTGTTGACATCCTACAGAAAGGCCTCACTGAGACTAATGACTGGTGTGAGAACCATGTCCTTAAGCTCAATGCCAAAAAATGTGTTGTCATCCCATTTGGGAAAACCCCAGTTCCCATGAATTACCACATCAATGGTAGTCCACTGAACACAGAAGGCATTATAAGAGATCTGGGAACACAGGTTGAAAGCAACCTCTCCTTTGACCACCACATTGCCTCAAAAAGTCCTTCTATGTGGCACATCTCATTACTAAGGGTTTTTCATCCAGGAAGAAAGAGGTCGTTGTCTCCCTGTACTCTTCCCTCATTAGGCCAATCATTGAGTACAATTCCCCATTTGGCATGTACCTCACTAAGCACCTTTAACAACTGGATAGGCTGCAAAATTACCTCACAAAGAGGATCCCAGGCCTTAAACATTTGTCCTATATGGACAGAATAAAAAAACTCCAACTATTCTCTGTCTCATATCACCTACTTAGAGGTGATCCATGCTTGACTTACAAAGCCATGTCTGACCCAGCTCTGTTAAAAATGCTACATCTAAAGAAATCCCAATTCCTCTGCACCACATGCTCCAGAGACCTCAACCTCATTACCACAATCAACAGAACATGCTGGAGGGGCAGGTTCATAACCCTGAGACTGCCCATGCTATGAATAGACTTCCCATACATGTCAAGCAGAGCACCTCACAGGCTCTCTTCAAGAGAAATCTTGATGAGTGGATGAGAAATAGAAAATTCACCCTAGGGATCACACCAGTGGCTCTACTCGACAGAGGCAGGGTAATCCTATGGGCTAGGCTTTCTAAAGGCTCCAGGGCCATTAGCCTAGTACACACCTATGAACCTATGTCACCAGGTGGATAGACAGGACCCAGGAAGTTAGAATTCGGAAGTCCACCAATACAAAGAGACCAGTCACAAGTCGAGTCCCTCAGGGATCGGTCCTTGGACGACCGTTCCTTTTTGGCATTTATTCTCTGATGTCAAGGCCAATGTCAGTGGCCTCCGGAAGACTAAGTTTGCAAATTATTGTAAATTAGATGCTGTCATTGAATCCTACACTGACACAAATGTTCTCCAGGAAGGACTGACACAGACAAACAACTGGTATCAGAGCCATGGACTAAAACTAAATGGCAAAAAGTGCATAACAGCATCCTTTGGGAAGTCATTCACTCCTTGTAACTATCATATTGACAACACCTTCCTTAGAGTTGACCCAGTAGTCAGAGACTTGGGGACACATAGACAGTTGTCTAGCCTTTGATCATCATGTGTCTACAGCAGTGAGGAAATCATTCCATGTTGCACAACTTATAAACAAAGGTATGGTTTCTGCGTCCAAAGAAGTCATTGTTGCACTGTATTTGGCATTCATCAGACCTGTCATTGAGTACAACGCCCCCTCTGGTATGTACCTAACCAGGCATATCTAACAATTGGAATGTCCACAGAGGTTCCTCACTAAAAGAAAACAAGGCATAAGTAACATATCCTATGCAGATTGCCTCAAGGCCCTATCCCTGTATTCTGTCTCCTACAGGCTTTTGAGGTGAAATCTATGCCTGGCATACATGGCATTGCTAGACCTCACTCTGATGGACCTCCTACATATCCGCAAAACAAATAGCACCAGAATTACCCATTCTAAAGACTTAAACCTTGCCTGTGATATAAATAGGACCTGCTGGAGAGACAGGTGTGTTTCCCAGAAACTAGTCTGGAACAAGCTTCCTATTCATGTGAAGCAGAGTTTCTCCATAACCCAATTCAAGTGTAATTTGGACAATTAGATGAAGATCAGGAAATTCATCCCTGGTTTGGCACCTATGTATTTAATGGACATAGGAAGCCTGTAAATGGTTCATCACCTTAGCCCCTGCTTGTAAATGTTTCATCTCCCAAGCCCTTGCTTACACTTATCAAGGGTACCAGAACTTGTCAGATTTGGGATGCATGGCTAGGTTTCAAAAGGCCTTGTGGTCATTAGCCTAGTAAATACCTATGAACCTATGAACTATGCCAATTTTAGAGTTAGATGAGACTCAACAACTAACAGTTAAGATAGGAGGTGATGAGATGAAAACAATGATGCATACTCAATCTTCAGGAAAGTCTCCAGGTACACAGTATTCCTGTAGATGTTTGAAAATTAGGAGTGAAGAAAGTGATAAAAATCTTCAAGATTTTGTTTAACGGTAAATTAAAAGTAGGGAAAGCACCAACATCTTGGAAGAAAGCTATGGTGACTGTGTTACCTAAAGATGGCAAAGACCTTTCAGACCCAGCTTCATATAGACCCATTTTAATTTTAAACCATGATTATAAAGTGTTTATGTCTGTACTAGCTAAATGAATGGCAACAGGGTTGTCAAAATTGATAGATATGAATCAGTGTGGTTATCTGGAGGGCAGGCAACATTTGACAACAGTAATAGAACAATGATGATCCAGAGTGAAGCAGAATGTAAAAAAATACCTCTGCTGTTGTTGGGTCTTGATGCAGAGAAAGCATTTGACACAGTAAGCTGAAATTTTATGAGTACAGTATTAGAAGCATTTGCATTCCCTGATACAATAATATGGTTAATTAGAAGGCTATATGAAGGATCAGAGGCAAACATTAAAGTAAGAGGGTTCCTCTCAAACAAGCTGGGTATGAATAGAAGAGCCAGGCAGGGGTGTTCACTTTTCACTTTGTTATCCGCTTTATATTTAGAGCCATTGGCAAAATAAATAAGGGGCTCAGAAATACAATCATATAATTTGTATGGTAATCAAAAAAAGTTGGCTTTATTTGCCAATGATATTATTTTGTACCTGTTAAATCCAGTAAAGGACATCTCACTGTTGTGGAACTTTTTGAGACAGTTTCAGATCTTTACTGGATATAAAATTAATGAAGCTAAAACAAAGGCTATAGCTATATCCACATAAGAATTGGTTCAGCAATACCCATATTTATGGGGACATGATAAGATGAACCACTTAGGAGTATGGATTAAAAAGGCTTCTGTTATGGCAGCTAAGGACATGTAGAATCTGAAAAGATCATGGAAACTCTTATTTATGAATATAGATAGTAAGATACAAGCGGAGAAAATGTTATTTGTTCCTTTAGTCTTGTATATGGGCCAAGCATACTTTTATCAACCAGAAGAGAAGTTGGAGATAATAATTAATAAAGAAATGGAGAAATGTATCTGGGAGGGAAATATGGTAGCAGTTAGGTGGAATAAATTCATCCTTCCACTGGGGCAATGTGACTTAGGTATACTTAATTTGAAGGGATATTTTAGCACTATACATTAATTCAAAGTGAAAAGGGATGATGGTGATGTTCAAGAAATAGAGAGAGTATTTTGGATGCAGGTATTTAAGGAAAATAGTAACAATCATACAGAATATTATACTCAAAGTATCAGAAAGTATTCTAAGAAGTAAGCCAGTAAGAGAATGGAGAAAAGACATTCTTGCAAGTAGGGGTGACTGCAAGTAGAGGTACAGAAAACAGGCAAGAGGGGGCTGGAATGTACTGCAGAAACCTGTCAAAGGAACCAAGATATTTGGAGCAAATGTCTCAAGCGGGAAAATTAATAGAGTGGAATGAGGCCAAAAAGACATTGGGATTGCAAGCTAGAAACTGCCTTCCCTACCAGAGCTTGATCTTAGAGTACAGGGATAGATAAAGGAATAGGGAAATATTAAGTGAAAGACCTGCTCTAGTAGAGTTTTTAGTTGAATCTAGAAAAGTAGCAACTGTTAAAAAAGGGATAATTAGGGCACATAAAATATTGCATGATAAATATAACAATCACTCAGAGGAGGTTAGAAAAGATTGGGGAGAAAGACTGGAAAAGTAATTTACAAGAAAACAATAGGAAGACACATATATGGCTCCCAAGTATGCAACCAAGTCCAGAAAGTTTGGAATCTTTGCTAAGAAGTGTTTGCAATGGTACATCCCAAGCAGACTTCAAAGAATATTTCCTTAGGTATATAGCAAATATTAGAGGGATGATGGAGAAGAAAGAGGTAACTGAGAATGTGTTTTGAGAATGTAATAAGTTGCCATATTTTAAAAATTCCCTACTGAGTACTCATCAGAAATATTGGGTGAGCAAATGGCTGTAAGTAAGGAAATTATTCTTTTGAGCTAATATACAAAATGTGAACTGCCTAGACATAGTAAGGCCTTATTAAGTTTAACCCTGGTGGATGTCAAGAAAGCAATTATTAGAAAATGAAAACAAAAGTCTACACTAACTGCACTTGAGCTACTGAATATTAAGAAAAAGAGAGAAGAATTTGAAGAATGATCTTTAGAACAAGTAAGGAGCAAATTAAATAGATATAAATAGAAATTGTGGGAAAAATACAGGAGGAGGAGTGAGGTTTAATGGAAGGCAGGAATTCAGCAATTTTTTGTAATGCTGTACTAATGACAGTAGCACAGAAAATATATGTGATATATATTGTATTTAAATAGGAAAATGTTAAAATGGTTTGTTTTCTTTTCTGTTAATATATATTTGTCTACAGTATATCTTAAGTGTTAGTTTAATAAAGGTGTTAAAAAGTGGATCACTTTTTTATATAATACTTATTTACATTATATACAACTTTTCTTATTTACAATATATACAATTTATCTCATTTACAATATATGCATTATTCACAAAATGCAACAGTTTTTATAAACATATACTTGAAAAAGTACATTTCATTTTACTAGAAAAACAACTTCTTCATTTTTCATTATTGGACCCCACTCCATTTTCCACAACCAAAGTCTTATTTTTTAACATCTTTGCTAGATCACACTTCTCATTAAACAAACTTTCCTTCATTCTTTGATATTATATTACACAAATTATAGCAAATATATTTTTATCAATTTTATTGACAATTTTTCAACTTGTCCCCATAATATCCATACTCAGTCATATTTATTTTAAAACTACTTACATAACTGCCTAAACATTTCAAATCTGTCTCCTTATTCCATAATGATTTAACACTTTTACAACTCAAGAAAACATGTTCACTGGTTTCAAATTGATTACAATATATACAGTTTCTATTATTTTACTTTTATAAGGCATATTTGGTTTTACTTGTAATTTCTGTATCATTAACCTCCATAAAACTTTTGGCATTCCCACATACTTTTATATCTTTCCATTGCTGACTTAATTGCAACCCTTTATTTTTTGCACATCTTTCCAAGGATAAATGTAAAAAAAAAAAAAAACATATCCATGATATTGCAATACCATAAGTTTGTCTTTTTCAATTTCATTAATTTTTATTTTCCAAAGCAAAATGTTGTCTTGATAATTGTTAATTTCTTCATTATCATATACTCTGTTTCTTAGAACTCAAAATATTCATCCATTCAGTACTATATTTAGTTTTTCAAATTCTCACCATTGATGAATCATCATTATCCTTTAGATTTTTAATACTTTATGAAAGTGTAAAGAAGCTGCATAAATTATAGGATTTATCAGCCCTACGTCACCTTCTTTTTACACATAAAATTCCTCTTTTTACTTAATTTAATCTTGATCCCCAAATAAAGTTAAGTATAATACTATAAAGTACCTTTTCAAGAGTCAGTGGAATACTAAATGCACTTGCCAAGTAAGCAATTCTAGTGAGTAAAATCTAATTAATTAAATATATTTTCTTCTTAAAGGATAATCTAAAGGTCCTCCAAAACGTACATGTTTTTTCCATGACCTTTAGTTTTTCTTCCAATGTAGCTCTTATATCTTCTCTTTTTCCAAATGTCAGAGTATATTAATCCCTGTCCTATTAAAATGAATACCTCCTTGCATACCATTATAGCCTACACCTATGCTTTTTTCTTTATTTATAGAAAAACCTATTTATTCTATAAATTCCTGTAAATAACTTATCACATTGGCCATAGATTTCTGATTTTTAGTAATCATCTAAATATGATAATAATCAGAATATTTAAACCTTCATTGGTTAAATATTCCATATCTCTCATTTAAATATTAACATGAGTTGAAATCACATTTAGTACTAATACAAAAATAAACTACTCAAAGTCAACCCTACCTTATACCCTTTCCAAGCACAACTTCCTTACTAAGCCATGCAATTATTAGTATCTTAACTTATAAACTGTAACACAAAGATTTTTCATCTTATTACTTAAATATGTATAAAATATTTTCCATAGGGTGTTATGCTGAATTGAATCAAATGCCTTATTTAAATTATGCACCAGTAACTTAGCTCAACCTTCTTATATAAGATGTCATCCACCAATTCTCTAATGACTAGCAGTAAATCTTGTATTTTTTTTACTTTTCATACCATAAATATTTTCATTTATAGTGTTATTTACTTTCAATTCCCTTTTGCAAAACTTTCATAAAAATCTTATAATCGGTATTATTAAGTATAGGTCTCCAGTTCTGCATTTTACACTTGTCTTCTTTTTTTTCATGTTTATTTAATTATACCACTACACAGCTCTTTATATCAAAAACCTTTTCTTAACCATTCATTTAATACTTTTAAAAATAGCTCTTTTAAACTGCAGTCATATTTTTATACATTCTATAATCTACTCAATCCAAACCTGCCACAGATTTGAGATTTACTTTTCCTGAAATATTTTCTAATTCTTCCATTCTAACCATTTTTTTACAAATCCTTATTATCTTCCTCTGGAAAAACATATCTAATTTACATTCCTTAGAACATTCTACATGCTTTCCTCTAAAACTTTCTTTAACATATCCTTACACTATTTTCAAAATCTTATCTTGTGTAATTTGTAATATAGCTGACCTATTTTTCATTAGTCACACAATACTATCATTGTCTTGATAAGTTCACTCAAATATAGTGAGATTTTCTCCTTTTTTCCTCACAAAAGTCTCTATATTTATATAACAAACTTTGTATTTTTTATTTAAATCATATAATTCCTGTTCTTTAATAAAGTAACTTTCTTTGTTCTTTTCAAAACTATTAAAATGTCCTTACTCATTTGGTCATAATGCACTATTTCCTTTCTTCTTTTTATATTTTTCCAGCATGTATACCACTTTTTTATTTTTGTTTATAAGGCAACCACCATTCAGACCAATCTTTCTCAAAAGGCCTCGTTTTTATATGGTCTTTCCATAAATTTACTGCATCCATATTCCCTCTTTATGCCATTTAAACTCATTAATCCATTTTATTCCTTTTCCTATTTTGATATAGTTGGAATTACCTTTCAAAGTAATCCATATAGCCTTGTGATCTGAAAAAAAAACAATCTCTAATACCCCTTTATCCACAATTTTTAACCCTGCTGAAACTAAAAAATAATCTACTTCTCTTTTATGTTCACCCCTACTATAAGTCTAAGTATTTATTCCAAATACATACATTTCCATATCTTATAATATCTAACATCACTTTCACATCATATACTTTCTTTTTATTTTGCCTTATATTACATTTAAAATCTCCAGCAACAATTATATCCATGTTTACTTCTATGCACTCAATTATATCTTTAAATATCTCTCCCATCTCTTTTTTATTACACATGCATAAACCACTATAATTATAAATATCTTATTTCCCCATCTTACATCGAGAATTGTAACTCGGCCTACAGTAACAAATGTGAAATCTAAAACCTTTATTGTCTCCTTACTATTCCTGAACATGTCTCTTCCCCTAAGTTAAAGATTACATTTTCCCCACCACACTTCCAATTGTTGTCTCTCTCCATTTAAAAAAAAAATAGTATCTTCTAATATAATAATGTCACTTTCCTCTCTCTTACACTGTTCAAAATATTTATTCTTCTTACAACATTCTTTAAATGTTAACTTTTGAATATTAAAAAAAAACAACCTTTCCCTTTCTTTTTTCTTCATTATATTCTTTTTCTTTTTTCTATCTCAAACTCTCTTACCAATAGAATTTATTATTTGCTGAACTAAATTCCATTTCATATCTTCACTGTCACTCAACCCTGATTTTTTCCCATCTCCTTTATTAAGGATAAAACTTTCATTAATTAATGACTGTAAATCTTTATGGTCCAAATTGTTTAGTTCCTCACATTCTATTTGTATATGCTTTATTTTTTTCTATTCCTATAGCCTCACTCTCTTTATTCTGCTCTGTTAATGTTTCTACAATCTCTTGCTCTAATTCATTTACTTTATATTCACTTTGCATCCCTAAGTGTCACACTTTCTTACATTTACATTTACAACAATTGATTTCATAATTTCTTATATCATGTCCTATTTCTCCACACCCAAAACATTTTCTTTTTTCACAATTATTTATCAAATGTTCAGCTCCCCCCCAAAAAAAAAACATGCCTTTTGCTGCCCTCAATATTTAACCATTTATTTGTGTCCTTCCACATTTATAACACTTGGAATATGCACAATGCTATCAATTGTCATTTTCAAAACAACATTACAGTCCCATGTACCTGTCCATAAGTTCATTATCAAACTTTTGCAATATCTATCATTTTTGCACATATTTATTAAATACATTTTTAAGTAATTTTTTAACCCAAGTTCTAAATTGGATGTTAATTTTTTTCATAGTCTGTCTTTGAAAAGTATTAAATATATAAGAGTTTCAAGGAACACGTTTTTTTTTATACTCTCCTAGAAAATTCTCCATAGCTTTCCCAGTCTTAAAAATAATGTCACAGAAAGTGTCTTTCTAAATATGAATAACCCCCCTTACCTCATATACTTTCATTCATAAAGGTGTTATTATTTCATCCCATACCTTGTATCTGTTCATTCCAACTTCTTCTTTCTTTTTGATTCATACCTTGATAAACCTTTCTTTCTACATTTGCTGTTTACTTTCCTTCCCCCTCTTTCTTCATTCTCAGTTTCACCATCTCAGCATATGACCTTCTGTTCTTGACCTGTGGAACAGCTTCTCTGTGTATTTTCTCCATTAAGGTACCCCTCAGAAAATCAAATTCTCTTTCAGGTTCACTGGCATTCATCAACTCCATCAGCAAGTCAGCCTGTAAACCTGACTAGAGGGTTGTAACAACACAACAATTATATGTTGTCTCTTCACCTCTGAAGATATTTTGTTGAAAGACCTTTTCAGAGTCAATTTGCAACTTCTCCTCTGCATACTTCTCACCTTGAGAAAGCTCAGACATTTTCTCAACTTCTTTACATAAATGCCCACCTTTCAACAATGATTTGACTGCCTTTGCAATGACACCCTCTTCCTCCACTTCCAAACACTTCTCCTTATCCTTGAAAATGCTTTCTTCCATTAACTTCACTCCCCTTTCAATAGTAGCATGCTATGAACACCACGACCTTCTTTTGCTCTTCTCCTGGCTTCTGTTAGCTGCCTCTGTGCTCAGAACAGAAATGGGAAGTGCCACATGAAAACGCATCCCTTTTGTAAGAGTAGGGCTTCATTATTATTATATTCACAAATATATACAGCTTATGTACAACTTTTACTAACATATTTACATTATTTGCAATATTTACAATATTTATAATATTATTCTTAAATATATTTATATTAAACATTCAATGTTTTTAGTCCCCACTCCTTTCTCCACAACCAAAGCCTTACTTCTTTCCAAATTTCTGGTAATGACCACTTTTCATCATATTGTACTTCATTAATTCTTTCATTCTATATTATCCATATTATACAAAATCATTTTTCATTCAGTTTGGCATTTTGTTTTACTTTTTCATAATGTTCATATTCAATCACATCCAAGTTAATCTATTCTGTATTTCTCAATACTTTTAAATATCCTTTATCATGTATCTCTTTCCACAATTTAAGTGTCCTTCTACACTTTATAAAAATGAGTCCAGTTGTCTCTAATTCACCACAATGTATAAAAATTCTGTATTTTATTGTTTTATATGGTATGTTTCTTGTATTTATTAATTCTAATTTTTACTGCTTTGGTCTTCTCATTTCTTTCCAAGGGTAAACAAAAACTTTTTCCATTACATTGTTATACCATATCCTCCTATATTTTCTATCTTCCTTTTATCAATTTTCCATAGCAATATTTTTTCTTGATATAATTTCATGTCCATACAATAAACATTTTCCTTCTTTTCAAACATTCTAGACTTTCCCAAATTGCTTTATGTTTCTCCTCTATAATTCTTGTTAGTAACTTTTCCTTATCTTTCATACTAAAATTTTATACAAGTTTAGTAAGAAATTGTTTACCATTAGGTGTATCTTACTCAACCCTCCTCCTTTGCTTCTTATCTAAAGCATAGCATTTTTTACTGGGTTTAGTCTTGACCCCCAAATGAATGTAAAAATTAAATTCATTAAGTAATTTTCTAATGTTAATGGAATCATGCATACATTAGCTAAACGTGTGATCTTGCCCAATATTATAGAGTTACTTAAATACACCTTTTTCTCTCTTTTTTAATTTCTCCAAATTTTTTGGTTTTCTAATACCATGATGGGAATGGACCGCATTCCTAAGTCAAAGTACCATTAAAGTTCATGAAATTAGTACTGTTTCAATCTTTGATGTCAGTCAAAAATGCTCTTCGAAGCACAATGTGGGCAGTAATGACTCCTTCTGCAATTTGTACATGGATTGGTTACATATCGAAATACAATTGTAGATTCTTTTTTATAAGACCTATTGCCTCAACTACTATTGGAACTGTCTGGGTATCTTTCTTCCAAATTGCTCTCATTTCTGCCTGCAGATCCTGATATTTATGACTTTGTGTATCTCTGTATGCAACATACTGTAGTTACTGGATGTGGTGATTTCAATGATCAATGCTACTTTTGTCTTCTTTTCATGGACCACTATATCCAGTTTTCTACCATCTATCTTTTGAACTGTTGGTAACAGATGTTCCCATGTGATGTAAAATTCATGGTTTTTCCTGTCTGAAAGTCTAAATGTTCTCCAACATATGCAATAAACTTGCATTCTAGCTATTATATTTCTCCAGTGTTGTTCCTTTAATTGTTCATTTCTGAGCTTTATTCCTAAGATTTCTGTCTCTACTTCATTAAACTTAATGCTTTTCATTGCTCCAGAAAAGCCTAATCCTTTACTTTTCTTTTTATTAATAGTCAATCCTAAATTCTTTACTAAGCATTTCTATAACTATTTTCATCCATTCTTTATTCTTGACTGATAACACTAAGTCATCTGCATATAAAAACATAACTGGAATCATAATTCCTTTTGGTGTTTGGTATTTAGCTTTCTCTAATATCAAATTAATCTTGATGGCCACTGCATTTATAACAAATGCAAAAAAAATGCTACTGGTTGGGTATCCTTGTTCAATACCATTTTTTAATCTTATAGTGTCACTTAACCATCCATTTACTGCCAATTTTACTTTGTTTTCCCTGTACACTGATTTCAGAATGTTTTTTATTTTATTACTTATATTATAGTCTTCTAAAACTTTCCATAATGCTCTATTTTGTATTTTGTCAAAAGCATTGTTTACATCCGCTATTAATATTTTCAACTCCGTTTTTCTGTTTATGTCATTTACCAGCGGCTCATGCTATAGGACTGCAGGACTGCAGCCCCCCCCAGCTGTGGAAAGAAGAAGAAGAAGAGGAACAAAATAAAACAATCAATCATAAGTCCCGGATGCTTGGAGTTCCTGGAACTCAGAGAACTCCAGACTGCTTTGTCAGCAGTCCAGATAGACAAGCACATAGAATGGAAGAATTCCAGACTATATTCTCTGCAGCCTGGTGTGTGTGAGAATACCACAGGCTTGAATCCCGTACCTTGGGCCCAGGTGGCAAGAGCCTGAATTCCCTACCCACCACCATTTGTAAAAAAATTGCAGATTTTTGCCTCATATTTGTTCTGTTCTGTTCCTCATAAAATCTGTGGTTTCTGTATTTTTGTTTCTTTACACAGTCAGTAGTGCAGTGGTAGCCTTGTTTCCTGATAGCTACAGGTTCTCTGGTTTGATTTTTGGGTAAGGTGCCTTCTGTGTGGAGTCTGCATGTCCTCCTTGTGTTTGTGTGGGTTTCCTCTGGGTGCTCTGGTGTCCTTCCATCTTCCAAAGACGTGTCTGGAGTATTTCTCCCTGGGCCTCTGCTGAAAATTGGCTTTTGTTCCAAGTCAGACTTTCCCGGTTAACAAATGTTAAATAAATAAAAATGAGAGGCATTTGAATTTCAGACTTCATATTCTTCAGAAAGTACATGGTAACACAAAACCTTTTATTCTAACAATTTTCCAAGTTCATAAGATAGATATTTGAAATTTGTGACTATTTTTGGGACTGTATTCCCCCATTATTGGCTTCATCCAGGTTTTTTGTGCTAAGGTTGAGAGCTATGGTGAGAATTGAATTCACTGAATATGTTTGTGGGCTGTATTCCCCCATTACTGGCTTTGTACGGTGTTTTCTTGCTAAGAGGTTGAGAGCTATGGTGAGAACTGAATTCACTAAATATGTTTGGGGGCTGTATTCCCCCATTATTGGCTTTGTTCAGGTGTTTTGTGCTAAGAGGTTGACAACTATGGTGAGAACTGAATTCAGTAAATGGTAGCCATTTAAGTTTCAGTCTTCCTCTCTTTCACCAAACAGCTGATTTGGCATAGTGATATGTTGCTCTGACTGTTTTGCACAGGGTCCTGGGTATGGTGGTAACATAGCATTTTATTCTAGCAACATTCCAACATTATACAAGCAATGTTTAAAATGTGTCCCTCCTGGTTTTTGGGCTTTTGCCCCCCCCCCCATAAATTTTGGCTTTTTCCAGATTTCTTGTGCTGCAAAGTTCAGAGATACAGCTGAGTGTTGAGTAGATTTTATAAGGAGCTGAGAGCTGCAGGGGAGCAAAAGTTTAGTGATGCTTATGCTGAGTCTGCTTACATTGTTAATAGCACAACAGGTAGTCTACTCGCATTTGCTGCAGAAGGCTATGGGTTCTACTCCCACAGTAATTAGATGCATTGCTGATACTGTACTGTGTTGCAAAGGATGCTGCAGCCATTTGTGGTGAAGATACCTAGTAACTATGAACCTGTTATCAGTTTGCCATCTAGTCCCTATTCTAATATTACTAGTTTATCATTTTTTAGTGTAAGATAGGCAATTTATTCCTCAAGGGCAACAGGCACTTATTTGTAGATGAAACAATGAAATATAATGCTGTTTGCTAGCAGCAACCCCTTCATTAGTTACAAATCTCTTTAATGTGGAATTCTTTAGATGACTTTTACTTCTTCAGAGATTGTGCATATTTACTGATACTGGTGAACATTAGAAGTTTGAGTAGACTTTTATGATGGAAATGTTCTGAATTGGGCAGTTTTGTCATTATTGGTGCATGCATTTTGTTTCATTGTTTACTGGAAAAATGTTCAAAACAAATTTAAAATGCCCTCTAAAACTGTGCTGTATTGTACAAGGAATATAATTTAATACAATCAGGAAGGTGTATCAAAGAGTATGCTTTGTGTGCAAGGGGCCTGTGATTTGAAAACATGCAGTGACTCTGGATGTGTCCAAACAAGGCAAGGAGCAGTTATGCAGTGTAGGTGTGCAGAGTAATCCCCCATCCAAGGTAGACACAAGTACGACAGTGGCTTTTCATATGTCCTTGATTTTGCAAAATATTCTGGTTTTCTGTCATATTTTAAGACTTTTGATTTATGCTTCTTATTATTCAGAAAATGCATGCTGTCACAGTGCCCTTTTGCTCTGTGTTTAAGTAGCAATGCTTTAATGACCATCAGGTAAGCTTGTTGGAGACTGTAAGATGCAAGTAAGCTTTAATAAGCATACTGTTAAAGAATTACCAACATTGAAAGCCTTTTTGTTGTTGCCATGCAGAGAATATTTACATAACTAGATAACATATAAGCCTTAGGTATTGAAATTCATATGACAGCATTTGTAATAAAGGACCTGATTATACAGTATTTTCAGAAGCTCATTACATTTCTTGGAGACATGCAATCATCTTTGCAGGCTTTACCTGTAAACAGAACGCCAATCTATCATGTGTGGTCCATAACCTGTGCAGTAATCTTTTAAGCAATTTATCTTGAGCTTGTTTCTTGTTTGCTGTTCATTTTTTACTTTGATCATGTCTTCCCCATGAAACAAGTAGATAGTTGTCAGGCAGCAAGTCTTTTTTGGATAAGAAACATTTTTACAAGTGGGGGTATCACAGAGTTTGCTGCTTTCAACATGTTACTTGGTACTATTATAAAGCTGAATATAAATTATACTTAGAACTGCAGTGCAAGGAGAAGTGATTTGAGTTGAGTGCTGCTTGTTTTTTTTATACTTGATTTTGACTGGCATTCCAGTAATGTATTTAAAAAGTAATTTATTTTTTCATGCCTCACAACCTTTTTGTTTCCATCTAGATATTACGTAACCTGTCATGTAGCCAATGCAGTGAAATATCTTTTTCTTCTACACTTCATTTTGTCTTAATTGGACTCCTGTAATGACGGTTTGGCACCCAGGGCAGCGTATTTAATTAAAGTTCCAGTTGTTGTGGTTTTGAGCATAGCTCCACCCTTTCTAGTTGGTCACATCCATTCCAAATGGTCCCACCCATTCAACTGTCTCCTGCAGCCCCTTTAATTTGAAGTCGAACCGCCACTGATATTAGTAGTTCTTGACTTCATTTATTTTTAATTCCAAAGATTGTTTCAATAACAGTTTAACTTTACTTGCTATTCTTTTATCTATTATTTTTATTTTTGAATCCATTTTTTTCTCCCTTTTTCCATATGAGTTTCATTATACCTAAACAAAGTCTTTCATCATTTATACTGTTTTCAAACCATTCGTTTATTACCTTTAGAAAATATTCTTTTTGCTTTTCTTGCATGTTTTTGTACATTAAATATTCAAGTCCATCAATACCTGTCGCTGATTCTGCATTTACCGTCTTAAGTCATTCTTTCCCCAATTTCAAAAGTCCTTGAAAAATGTATCCACCTGCAACTCATACCCCACCTCCTAAATTACCATCTCCTCACCCCTACTCAACACAGTTTCCGTCCTGGCCACAGTACCATTACTGCTCTCCTCTCTTTCTTAGACATTGTCAACCATGCCCGTTATTCTGGAGATATTGTCTCCACTGTCCTTCTTGACCTTTCTAAGGCATTCGACACTGTATCCCACACATTCCTTCTTAACCACCTTTCTAACCTCAATCTCTCCCTTGATTCCCTTTCTTGGTTCAAAAGTTATCTCTCAGATAGATCCCAAGCTGTGAAATGGCAAACGGGTACCTCTACCTTCCTACCTACCCCTACCGGAGTTCCACAAGGTTCTATTCTAGGACCTATGCTCTTTAATGTCTTCATAAATGATTTTCACACTGCAATTCCTCATTCTCAAATAGTGCAATATTCAGATGACTCCACTATAGTCTGCTCAGCCTCTAGCCTTCCCGAGCTCCAGGCCAAGACCCAATTGGCCTTCACAACTACAGAGAATTGGATGCTTCAAAACCATCTCTCCCTTAATGCCAATAAATCCCATAGCATTCTATTCTCCCCCTCAAAAGCACTTCCACTTGATAAGCCATCCTTCAAGATCACCAGCCTCTCCCACTCCTCAAAAGAAGTTGTTAGTTGTGCCAAATTATTTGGTGTTACCATTGCTGAACACCTGAAATTTAATATTCATATTCAACTAAATATAAAAAAAAACATCAGAAGCTCAGTATGCTTTACAGAAACGCTAACTTTCTATCATTAGCTACAAGACAAACACTCACCTCTACCTTCCTTCTACCTTCTCTATTGTATGGTGCTCCTCTTCTAACCAACCTCACAGCTTCTATCTCCTCAAAACTTGAAAGTTGCTACAACAAAATCACCAAATTCGCTACTAACTCTACTCATTCTACACACCATTGCATCTCCCTCCATAGTCTTCAATGGCTAGAACTCCCTAATCATCTTGACTACCTCCAACTTACTACTGCACACAAACTAATTTTTAAACCCACTGCTTGCCCTGCACTATCTAATATCTTGCCTTTCTACAATCCTCTCAGGCCCCTAAGATCAGGCCACCAAAATCTTCTTTCAGTACATAAACCTAAATGACCCCCTGGCCACCTTCTACTTTCTTATACTATAGCAAAAAATGGAACTTGCTTCCTCCCCTGCTAAGAGTCACTACAAGCCATGAACAATTCAAATCTCTACTCCATTCTCACCGCTCCCAAAACTGGAAATGTAATTGTATACTTCCTACCTTTGCCTAGGGTTGGGAGGGTGGCCTAATGGTTAAGGTGTTTGCCTTACAAACACAAGGTGCAGGGTTTGAGTCTTACAAAGGATAATTGGCTAAGCTTAAAATGGCTCGCAAAGGCAGTTAGCTTAGTACTAACCTATGAACCTATGAACCTAGATCCTATTACATCCCAGTTTCAATATTCTCCCTCCTGTCCCTCTTCTTCCAACTCTTTCTTCAGCTCCCCACCCTCTACTTCTTTATCTTCTTTTCTCCCTGTATAAATTCTATGTAAATTCCTTTTACATCTTCACCTCCCCACTGCCTATATGCCTATTCTTGCAACTGTATCTTTTACCATTTCCATAAGATGTATCTTTCACCACAAACATAAAATGAATCTTTGTCTAACTGTTCTTTTTTATCCTCCTCCTGGCATCTCTTCTCCTTTAATTCTTTGCACCTCCTTTTTCCTACACTTCTCCTCTGATTTACTTCATTTGCATTTCATATCTATGTATATTTTTTCTTCTATGCTAACAATAGAAGTGTATATAAAAAATGTTATTTTTACTTATTTGTAAATTAAGTGTGCAATGTGTTTAGGAATATGGAGCTTTAAGTGTGCAATGTGTTTGTAATATGGAGCTTTTCTCCCCGGGCCTCCACTGAAAACGGGCTTTCGGGCCCAGTGGACTTCCCCGGTTATCAAACTGGAAATAAATAATAAATAAATAAATAAGTACATTTTCATATTCTATTATTGTAATCTTTTCTCCCATCCTTGTATTGTCTTCTACAGTTAACTTTACTAATTTCCATTTATCTTTTATTGTAACATCACATATTGAGAATGTATCCACTATATATTCTTTGATTGTTTCCCTAATTCCTTCTTGTGGGTTTACTATATTAACTTTTCCATTTTTTAATGCTCTTATTACCTAAATTCCAAATAACTTTACCTTCCCATAATCCATTTATTTGTTCTCTTTCTTCATTTGTCATTCTGATATCTGTAAGTGCTATAATATCCATATCTAATGTTTTACACCATTCTAATACTCATATCCTGCAATTAATATTCTTCATGCTGCTGACATTAATAGCTAAGATTTTCAATTTAATTTAATGAATGAATTTTATTTTCATCCTTTCACTTTTTTTTGCTTTCTCTTATAGTTAAAATTTTAAACCAACATTTTCTTTTACCTATGAAACCCTTTTACTTCTTACTTTTACCTGTTTTCTCCTTCATCACTTGTATTACTTATTTCTTCTTTATTTTGTATTTCCTTAGCTTTTACTTAATTCATACTCTCTCTCACATCCATTGTTACTTCAATTTAATTTTATTTGTTCATTTTGCGTTCCTTTATAGTGTCTGATGTAATTTTCAGTACAATCCATCCAAGAATGACCTATATTTTCACATTTTATACGTTTGTTCGCATTTCTTTGCTTCTTGACCCATTTTTCCACATATAAAACATTTTCTTTTATCACAGTTATTAATTAAATGATCATCCTTGCCACATAAAAAAACATGTCTTAGGTTGCCCCAGTATCTCACCATACCTTTGCCTTTATAAATATTAATTATATTCGGTAAATGTACAATTTTTTTCATCTTGCATTTTCAGTATTACGTTACATTCCCAACCCCCCATCAGCCTCTATTATTGTATATTTTTGTTACATCCATAACATCTCTACATATATTCTTTAAATATTCTTTTAAATCATTACTTTCATTTTCAATTCTAAATTGCACTTTTTATTATTGGCTTATCTATTAAAAGCCTGTATTATGTATAAGTTCCAAGGATTAATATCTTTTCTTGCTCTAAAAATTTTTCCATGTGTTGAAACTCTTCAAAGAAAATGGCACAAATGTATCCTTATTAATAAAAATAAAGCCTCTTACCACTCTGGTTCTATCCCCAGTGGTGCTATGACACTCTCCCATACTACATAACTGTTTAATTCCTTTTCCACCTTGTTGCTTATCCTCTCACACATTTTTCTTTTAATTTCTGCCTTGTTTCCTCCCTTCTCTTACAATCTCTTTTCTTCTTTCTTCTCACTCTCTCCATGATTTTTCACTCTTCAGTTTGCTTTGATCTAATAATTCTTTTAGGTAGACATTCCACAACCCTCTCAGTTGGAGGGTTGTAGCACCACATTCTGCTGTTGAAATATCCATTGAAAACAGGTCCCATTAGACGATGTCCTCAGAATCCAGTATTATACCATTCTCTCCATTTTTTTCTCTGCTATTGTTTCGTTTGCATAACCACTAACATTCTCCTCCTTTCTTGCCTCTTCCGACTCCTTTTCTGTCATGTTAGCTTCCACACCTGTTCGGTTAACAGCACTTTCATTTTCCATAATAACCAACATGCTAGCCTTCTCCTCTATGCTTCCTGCTTCTCTGAGCCTCCTTTGCACTTGGAGCAGAAGACAGGAAGCATTCCCAGATGCCCTACCCAAATATCCCCTATTAGTACAAATACCACCTTGGGTCTCCTCTGAAAAGAAGCTTCTAGCCTAGTGCGACTAACCTGGTCAACAATGGATAAATAATAAATAAATAAAAAGTAAACCATCTATTAATTCCATATTAATGACTAGAGACCAGAGAAGCTAGTCCTGCAGGCCCTTCCCAGTATTAAACATAACTGTTTCTTTGAGGTAAACTGCAATTGCATTTTATGACCATTAGCTTTCATGTTTCCCAACCTTATATGCACACAATTATGTGCTTTCCTGAAAATCGTTAGAAGGTTATATTTCAAATGTTTCTTGAATTTCTTTTCCTTTCATGTTCTTTTTCATTAAAAAATGTAACATATTTCGAGGAACAGGAAGCATACATTGCAGATGAAAACAGAGTTTAAATACAATTTACAAAGGTGCCAACAGTTTACAATAAAAAAACAAACAAACATAATATTCTAAATCAGTTTTCTTTAGCCTGGCACTATCGCATGACTGTTTAAGTTGAACAATATTGTAAAGATTTTGAAATAAACTTCCAGTTGCAGTTAGAGCAAGTCACTTGACAACTATCTTCAAAAATGATCTTGACTCATGTATGGCAAGTAGGAAATACCAATGCAGTATTACAACAGTCAATTTTCTTGAATGCCAGTTGTAAGACTGATAACTGAACATATGTGCACGAGTGTTATATTTTGGAAATAATCTTTTTTTTTTCAAAACAGGTTTATTGTTTTAACATATAAGAAAAATATCATAACAATTTTATACAAGTAATTAAAAATAGGTATTATTATAATATTCAACAAAACAACTAAAGTATTTACAAAGACATCCACTACAATCAGATCAATTAATTAAACTAAAATACCATGCTATTGAAATTAAAATTTTTTAACAAATTTTGTAAATTATCCCATACAATAAAATAAGATGTTTTTCTATTTGTTCTAGTCCTAATTGTGTTTATTTCCATATGGCACACTATATTCATAACATTTTTAAATTCATTGAACGAAGGAGGTGTATCTGAAATCCAGTTTCTAGTTATTATTTTCCTAGCCACTGCTAGAATAGACCATAACAAGGGAAGCTTAACCTTTTTAACACTTTGAGGTACAGGTGTGTTGAATAATATAAGAGATTTAGAAATAATGAAATTATCTGTAAAAAGAGCCTGCAAAAATTCATTAATTGACTTCCAGTATTCTTTCAATTTTATACAGTCATAAAACATATGAGCCCAGTCAGCATTAATTTCTACATTACATCTCTTACATAAATTATCTTTATTATTTATTTTATTCATCATCAAAGGTGTATAAAAAGATCTATGTAAAATTTCCATGTATAAAGTCTCCAGACAATGGAAGACGTAGTTCTATAAGCAGATTCCAATATATATTGTTTATCTTGTTGATTTGGTGGGTCCCCATTAATAGAAGTGAAATAATTCCAGTATGAATCTACACTGTAAAAAGTTTCTTGTCTGATAACTTTATGTATGTATGAAAGTTTACCTTTATCAGAAACTTTATGTTGTAAATTTAATATCAAGTAATCAATCAGTGTTGGAATAGATTCTTTAACAGTTATAGACATTAAATCTATTTTATTAATGAGATGTTGTCTAAAGGTCTGAACCTCTAACCAGCAAGTTTCTCTTAGATCAAATTCTTGTTTTAAGAAATCTAGATTTTTAACTTTATTATCAGATATCAACTGATACCAGTACTTTAGATCATTATCTATAGCTAAATGAGTTCCTTCAGAAGTAGATGACAAAAGCATACCCTGAGTATACATTATAGGAAATACAATAAAATTCCATTCCTATACTTAGGGTGCATGAATATAAAGTTACGATAACTAATAATAATATTTAATGGGTAACAAACCATATGTTTAGGTGTAATAGGTGAAGTACAAAATTCCTTTAGTAACCATAACATGGAGTTATTTACAATCATATTTTTATGTGTTAAGGAGATTTTCATGAAGTGTATACTAATTAGCTCCCAATAATCTTTCCATTTTGTGACATATGACTGATCTATTAATAAAGTAATAACTGTTACAATAGAAGAGATAGTATATAAATTAAAGTCTGGAAAAGAAATACCCCCTTGAGACCAGCTATTAGTATGTTTCTTTAATGCAATCCTAGGTCTATTAGGTGCCCATAAGAAATTTAACATTAGTGTGTTCAGTTTCTTGATAATTATTTTTGTAGGTGGAAGTATTATTGATTGTATTAAGTATAAAATCTTGGGGAATATTATCATTTTAATAATTGTAAGTCTCTCCTCCATAGTAAAAAACATATTATTCCAGGTATTAAAAGATTTTGTATATTAAGAAAACAGGTATTATAATTATTATATATAATAGATTTAATATCTTTAGATAGTATTATACCTAAATAAGTTATCTGACCTGAATTGGGTACATATTTAGTAAAATCACTAATGAGAATATTTTTCGTGTATATATAGGTAGTATTTTAGTTTTTTCTTCATTGAATATTAAACCAGAAATACTTTTAAAATTCATCATGTTATCAAATAGGGACTGTATAGAAGAATTAGATCCTGCTGATGTAATTAGAACATCATCTGCAAAAGTTGAATTTTGGATGTTGTATTTTCATCTATTTCAAAACCCTCTATGTCAGTACTGTTTCTGATCAAATTAGCCCAAGGCTCCATTGCTAAAGTGAATAATAGTGGAGAAAGTGGACATCCTTGTTTTGTACCTTTAAGAATGGGTATTTTTTGTGAAACATATGTTCCTACCTTAATATAAGCCAACGTTCCTTTGTATAAATGTTCAATTA